>NC_030389.2:8699431-8821931 GCF_001625215.2 Daucus carota subsp. sativus
GGAGTATATATAGGTGCAGAGAGACTTCTGCGCAACTCTTTTGCATAAATAATCTGAAAAAGAATCAAATTAAAATATTTCAAGATATACACCATATCAATTAATCTGAAACAAAATCAAATTAATTTATGTCATAATATTTGAGCTAAATTCTAGTGAAAAATAATAATTTTCATTATTAAGAGAATATCATCATATCTCACATATTTCTTAATCATAATGCTCAAAATATGACTTACCAATATGAAACTTATGCCCATATTTTCCCACACTCCCAAACCAACCACTGGAGATGTCGAGAAACACAAATCATCCTTGAGTAGTAAGAAAATACACACAAGGTTATATATAATGTTAGGTGATGAGTTAAAAAATAATCCCATAGTGATTGTCGAGGTCATTAACGAAAAACGGAACAATTATTACAACATACAAACATCCCTGGTGAATTTAGCTTGAATGCATTATTTGGGAGTAGAAAAGATGAATTAAAAAACAATCCCATAGTGATTGTTCAGATCATTAACGAAATGAAACAATTATTACAGGATACAAACATTCTCAGTGAATTTAGCTTGAATGCATTATTTGGGAGTAGAAAATGATTACAAGAACGGATTCAAAAATTCAAAAAGCTTCAACTGTTGTCGACTTTGTTATTGCAAAGGGGGCCCATGCGATACTTGAGAGACAAGAACAAAGTCCATTCGAATTTAAAAATTCAAACCAAAAGTGACGGTTAACACAATTGACACTTTCACAACAGCAGATACGCACCTGGCGCATTATATCAAAACCACAGCACCTGTAAGAACTTTCCAAAACTGAACAGTAAAAACTCACAATTAAAATTTACTGCCCTGCAGTTCCAATAAGTCCACAAAAAACACCTTATACTTTTCACTCTTTTCTTATCACCTCCCCACTTTCTCTTTCTGGAACATTTTAATCTCTCTCCGTCTCTCTCGCTCAAAATCTCTCTCGTTCTAGGGTTTGGAAACAGGTTTGATCAGGTGATATACAAAGATGGCGACGATGGAGAGTTTGATAGGGCTGGTGAACAGAATACAGAGAGCGTGTACGGCGCTGGGTGATTACGGGGGTGCTGATAACGCTTTCTCTTCGCTTTGGGATGCTCTTCCTTCTGTTGCTGTTGTTGGTGGTCAGGTATTTTTGTTAGTAATTATATTTGTATGCGTGCTTGTTTTTTTTACTTTGTTTCTGCTGAGAGAGAGAGAGTTGTAGTTTTGCGTGTTTTAGAGGGAGACAAGAAAAGGCGGCAATTTTATAGTTGCATTGAGAGAGAGAGAGAGAGATAGAGAGAGGGAACGAAAGTCTAAATTTAGCTCTTAATTGGGATATTATATTATATAGATATAAAGGGCTAATCAGCTCTTCATTTTATTGCTGTTGTGTTTAGAGAGAAAGAGAGAGAGATTATCTCTCTGTTCATTTTGGATGAGAGAGAGAGACAGTCTCTGTTCATTTTGGATGAGACACACGCACAGAGAGAGAGAGAGAGTCCTAAGTTGGTGTTAATTTTGGACAGGGACCAGTGGTTACTTGGTGGTTGTTTTTAGAGAAAGGGAGAGTGGCGTTTTAGCTCATAGTTGATTTCGGATGATATAATATCATTATCTGGTGTTGAGGTGGATATTGGTTAGAGTCATAATTTGATGTTACTTTAATGAGTATCGGAGATAATATAGTTATAAGGAGAGAGTTCAAATTTAGCACACAGTTGATATCTGACTATGGTGGGAGAGACGGCAATTTTATTGTAGTTTTTAAATGGAGACGGAGTAATGATTTAATTTTCAATTGATTTGAGATGAGTCATAATATGGTGTTACTTTTAAAATGAGGTGGCAATTTGTTGTTTTTTTTAAGGTAAAAAAGAGTTATAGTTCATCTTTCAGCTGATTTCAGATAATAAACCATTGTTTCCTTTAAGTTTTGGCAATAGGGAGGTGGCGAAATTGTATAGTTCTTTTTACAGAGGGGGTGATAATTCATTTCCGTTGATTTTAGGCGAGCCATAATTTTATGTTACTTTGAGAGGGGGAGGGGGAGAGGGAGATGTGAGGCAGCAATTTCATTTCGGAAAGTCTTTGAAATGTGATTGTAGGGAATATAGATTATGTTGAACTACCAACAGAAGGCATTAAATTCATAACTTTGTAGTAATTGATCAGCATATAGTAATATGTTAGAGCAAATCACTGGAGCTGTATATGAAGAATAAAAAATCATGGAGGGGAACAATTGATTGCAGAAGAATTGAGCGCGAGATGATAAAATATATCTCTTTTAATTAATTTTATCCGTTTTTTTTTTTGGCAATTTGTTTCAGAAGTGTCTCACTGTTATAATATTTAAAGTACTGGAATCTGATTAATTCCATCTCTAATTGTTCTTCTTGGGGAGCTAAACACAGAGTTCTGGAAAATCTTCAGTGTTGGAAAGCATAGTTGGGCGAGACTTTCTTCCTAGAGGATCTGGTTAGGGTTTTCTCAAAACTGTGGCTTATGTGTTTGTTTAGCATATTACTTAATTACATATCTGTTAGCGTATCCCGTGCAATGCAGGGATTGTCACAAGGAGACCATTGGTGTTGCAACTACAACAGACTGATAAAGGCCAGCAGGAGTATGCAGAGTTTGGTCATTTGCCTGGACGGAAGTTCAAAGATTTTGGTTCGAACTTAAACTAACCCTAGTTTTTTTTATATTATCTCTTTAAAACTTGCTTATACACGTCTTCATTAATCAGCAGTCAACTGATCTTGAAGTTCAGCGAGTACAATTTATTTTTCATTGCTCAGCTATTGAAATTTGTTAGGTAGTACTGTAGTAGAGTGTATAGCCTTGTTGGCAATGATGTAAACCTGAATATGAGTAATTAATTAGCAAACAAACTTACTAAAGAAAATTGTTACAAATACCTGCTTCATTTATATTGTTAAGGTGCAGAAACCTGATATCATCTTATTTTAATTTTCATAAGAAGTTCTTTAAGATTTATGTAAAGTAATACTATTTAGTTTCTTGTTTGTGGTTTGTGGTTTATGACAGCTCAGATATCATTTATTTTGTATCATGACTAGAATATCCAGGGCTTCATTTGTCTATTCATTAGCTACTCGTATGATCCTACAGAAATCCATGTGCAAGTAATTTTTTGTAATGTTATTATGGACTGAAGTAATACGTCATTTGCTTATGCAGGCATGGTTCGCCAGGAAATCCAGGAAGAAACTGATAGAATTACTGGGAGGACAAAAATGATTTCTCCTGTTCCTATCCATCTCAGTATTTACTCTCCAAATGGTATACCAATCATTTTCTTATTATGCGATATATGTTATTTTTGTTGCATGTAGTTTGTAGCATGTTATAATATTTGTAGGCTTTTAAATTTCAATCATTGACAACCATCATTCTCTGTGCTTGCTCTTTAAATTACATGTTGGTAGCACAGTTCACATATTCTCTTTCTTCTAAATTACCTGGGGGTGTTAGTTATACTAGATAAAATCCCAATTTATTTGCAGGCAGTTTTACTGCCTTGGGTCTCTTAGTGTTGGGAAAGTACCTAATATCTTCACTTTTGAAGAAAGATCACTTGATTTAAGATTGACAAGTAGGGTGAGTAAAACCGAATCGGAACCGAAAAACCGAACCGAACTGTGTAAATTCGGTTCGGTCCTGATTTTCTGAAAATTCGGTCTATTCGGTCCGGATAGACCGAAATCAAAATTCGGTCCGTTCCGGTCCTTAAATAAATATTTCGGTCCGGACCGAATAGTTCAAACAATATATAATATATATTATATATCTAATATACCATAATAATAATATATAATTTGTAAATTTAGTTAAATCTATCTTTGATGAAGTGTTGGTGATTAATAAATATTTTTTTTTTTTAAAAGAATTCATAAAATTTAACCTTTTATTTTAGTTTTAAAATTTCATAAAATTATATTATAAAATTATATTATAAAATTATATTATATTCATAAAATCCATAAAATTATATTATATTTATAATATAATTTTTATTTTAGTTTTAAAATTTCGGTTCTTTTGGTCCGGACCGGACCGAACCGAATTATTACGGTTCGGTCCATAATAGGATTTCGGTCCAGAAAAAAAATAGAATTTCGGTTCTCGGTCTATTCGGTTCGGTTTTGGACCAAACCGACCGAATGCTCACCCCTATTGACAAGTATCTTGTCTTGCAATGTTGACATATTCTTACTTTCTACCCTATGCCTTGTGGGTGCTAGTTCTGACCTTCTTTATGTAATATATGTTACTTGTTTATTCCCTTTGTTTCTTTTTAGTTTTCACTTTGACTTTTTGCATGTCTAAGGTGGCTGAAAAAGATACTTCCGATTGTTATTTTTTAATTTTTTTTTTTGGAATCAAAATTTATGGTTTATATTTTTATTCACAATAGTCAATAGAAATTCATAAAATAAATAAATGGAAGTATCTTTTTTATTCTGCACCTAAAAATACTTGGAAAAAGTTAAATTGACAACTAAAAGGGGAGGGAGGGAAAGAACTTTTCAGGAAGAATTCATCAGCCAGATAGTCATCATGATAGTTTTCTCTTAGGTAACAAAAATGTGCTCATAGATTACTCACATAAATCCTGATTTGCTTGTCTTTGCAGTTGTCAATTTAACCTTAATTGATTTGCCTGGTTTGACGAAAGTTGCTGTTGGTAAGTCTGTGTTTATTATTTCACAATACTTTAAAAGGTTAATTATATTCAATTGAAACAATGTTGTTTTCCTTGCAGAGGGACAATCTGAAAGTATAGTTGAAGATATTGAAAACATGGTTCGATCATTTGTTGAGAAGGTAAGTAAGCATTAGTCTCTGTTTTTTTTTTCTGTTCTATATTCTTGTCAATAGCAGAAATATGTTGAAGATTATATGTGATTAGCCTATCTCGCCTTGTTTGACTAATCCTCTATTTTGATTCAATTAGATAGGGACGTAAGTGAAAATAAGAAGGTATTTCTATGTTCAATTATTAATAATTATATACTCCTATTGGAGTATAATAACTATGTGGTGGTGTCTAGTTTACTTGACAGGAAGTTACTTATGTAGTTTGTTTAAAGCCCAACGGGGTATGGGCCTTGGTCCTTAAATCACTTTAATTGGGTAGTTTATCCTCAAAATAAGTGATGTAACCTCACATAGCATGTTGGACTTGATTATTGAAATACTTTTGAATATAAATTTGAGTCTCTTTGCCTTTGGGTTGTGATTTATCATCTATTCTTCCTTTCATAGTTGGGTAACTGGGATTTTTTTGCGGTTAATCATCCCAAGTTTATCTTTATTAGTGTTTAAATACCAGAGATTCTTATTCTTAGAACTTTTTCTGCATCAATGTTGAAATGATTCCAGTAACAAATTTCTTGTCAAGTTCTTCAAAGATTACTCTGCCAATGCGGTTTGTCATATAATAATGGACATACTGGTGGGAAGCACACTACACTTTTAACATCTATTTCATCACTAGTTTATGTGGAATCTAAACATTATAGCTTGTCAGTATAAATGAACAGAGGAGCTATCAACTACTGCATCATATTCTCAGGTTTGGTGTGATAAATTGCAGAGCTGTAGAAGGGACACCAAATAAACACGATCCAACCAATTGCTTGCTTGGACTTTTATCTTTTTTATCATTCTTGCGAATATGGTTCTTGTAAGGAAAGAGAGTGTTCATCACCTTGATATTACCTTAGTTTGGAATTATGAACCTTTTTCACTTAGTTCACAGACTTTGAGATATTATTATAATTTCTTTTGGCTTTGCTTTCTGTTTATATCTTCTGTGCTTGTTCTTACTGGTATAAGCTAGTATGCCATGTCTAAATGTCTAACTGTACATTTATCTGGTGAGATGTTATCTGTTTCTAATTGCTGACTATATTTGGTATCAGCCTAACTGCATCATACTGGCAATTTCTCCCGCCAACCAAGATATCGCAACTTCAGACGCTATTAAGCTCGCAAAGGAAGTTGATCCAGCAGGTACACTTTGAATTCCTTTTTGGGGTGTTGTTTCATGAAGAATGTGTCAAGCAGGTTTGGTTTTTTGTTTCCTTGCTAAATATTGTGACACTATGATTTAGGTGAACGGACATTTGGTGTGTTGACAAAGCTTGATTTGATGGATAAGGGAACTAATGCCTTAGATGTACTCTCTCCCTCCCTCTTTCATATTTGAAAATCTCTTTTTTTACTACTATGAATTACTATCTTGCATACCTTTTATAGTAGAGATGTAAATTGTTAGTTTCTGCACTATTTATCTGAACTTTTTTGTTTTTCTGTAAGGTTCTTGAGGGAAGAGCTTTGAGATTGCAGCAACCATGGGTCGGTATCGTGAACCGCTCACAGGCTGATATAAATAAGAATACTGACATGATGTCTGCAAGGAGGAGAGAACGTGAATACTTTGCTACCAGTCCTGACTATGGACACTTGGCCAGTAAAATGGGTTCAGAATATCTTGCTAAACTTCTGTCAATGGTAAATCTATACTATAATTCACATTTTCTGTGGCAAATTTCTCTCTTTTTAAGGCCTGAATCTTGTTAAGTGTTTCTACCTCTTGTATTAGCATTTGGAGTCTGTGATCAAGACAAGAATACCGAGTATCATTTCTATGATTAACAAAAGCATTGATGAATTAGAATCTGAGCTGGACTACCTTGGCAGGCCTATTGCTCTCGACGCAGGGGTAAGTTTAGTGAATCTCACTTCTTCCTTCTGCACATTCTGCATCTTCAACAGATGAACTTTTATTTCTCAGGCACAACTATACACTATACTGGAACTTTGTCGTGCTTTTGACAAAGTATTCAAGGAGCATTTGGATGGAGGGTAAGTAACGTATATCATATTTGTCGGTAGAAGAACACACTAATATATTTTTAATCAGCTGCAACTTATGAAAGAAGAGTTGATGACTTATCCCATTATTCTATATAGTGATTTCTGTTGGGTTGAAAATACGTACGAATGATTGTGTTCCCTTGTTCAGGCGTCCTGGGGGTGATCGAATTTATGGAGTTTTTGACAACCAGCTTCCAGCAGCATTGAGGAAGCTGCCTTTTGATCGCCATCTTTCTTTACAGAATGTAAGGAAAGTTGTCTCAGAGGCTGATGGTTACCAACCCCACTTAATTGCCCCTGAGCAAGGTTATCGGCGCCTTATTGAAGGATCATTGAATTATTTTAGGGGCCCAGCTGAAGCTTCAGTGGACGCTGTAAGTGGTGTGCTATAGAAGTTTTATTTTTCCGGAGTTAGTCAAAGATTAGTAGAAAACTATACTAAATATGGAATCTGTTCAGGTTCACTTTGTTTTAAAGGAACTTGTGAGGAAGTCAATTGGAGAAACTAAGGTGAGATTAAAAATGGGTTATCCACAGTTTTGATTTAAAGTGCCACTCTCATTGTTCTTATTTGAACTAACAATTCAAAATATTTTATTTTCTGGTGGAAACAGGAGTTGAAACGATTTCCAAGTCTGCAAGTTGCAATAGCTGGTGCGGCTGGTGAAGCACTGGAGAAGTTCCGCGAGGAAAGTAAGAAGACAGTTGTACGATTGGTAGACATGGAGTCGTCATACTTGACTGTGGATTTCTTCCGAAAGCTTCCCCAAGAAGTGGTAAATCCAGGAAATCCGGGGCAGTCAGGAACTCCTGTTTCCACAAAAATGGACAGGGGAAACCCGGCTGCTTCAAGAGGGGAAAGAGGAGTAACCCCTGCCGCCATAAATGTGGACCGCTATGCAGAGGGGCACTTTAGGAGGATAGGGTCAAATGTATCATCTTATATCAATATGGTCTCTGAGACTCTCAGGCATACAATCCCCAAGGCTGTGGTTTATTGTCAGGTCAAGGAAGCCAAACAGTGTTTGCTGAATTACTTCTATACACAGATTGGAAAAAAAGAGGTACGTTTGGCTTCAGATTGCCATATTTTAAATTCATTGTTCCCAGAAACTATACTATGCTACATGATCCAAGTGCGTTCTTGTCCTTTAGTTGCTTATAAAAGACCAAATTGATTGCCCTTCCTTAAATGACTTTTTCAAAGTAATATATCTACTTCTAGAAAGAGCCATGGGGATTTTGTAAAAAAAATTCCATTCATTTGCAGGGGGTGCCTGCAGGCCCTGCACTTGCTTTCTCCTATGCCAAATTCTTGACATAGTGTTGTTTTCACGGGGCTTATTAAATTCTCTGAACTTCTATTCAATGGTCACTCATTACCAAGGGTTTACATAAGCTAATACTTAGCATATATTTATAGCCTGTTTATATCTGTCTGCTTAATTATTTATGCACTTGCATTCTCCTATGCCAAATTCTTGACATAGTCTTGTTTTCAAGGGGCTTGATAAATTATTTAAACTCATTCATTGAATGGTCGCTCATTACCAAGGGTTTACATTAACTAATACTTCACATATATATGTAGCCTGTTTATATCTGCCAGTCTGCGTGATTATTTATTACAGCAGCTTTGTTCATGAAGTCTCCTGTTTCATTCCATGTTCAGGGGAAGCAGCTGGCTGAGTTGTTAGATGAAGATCCGGCCTTGATGGAGAAAAGGCTACAGTGTGCGAAGAGGCTTGAGTTGTACAAGGCTGCAAGGGATGAGATAGACGCTGTAGCATGGATTCGATGAGAGGGATGCATGTCAATAACTCATTGTATAATATCGCACTTCAGATAAAATGCAGATTGTAGAATGGTTTTGTAGTTCATGATTCTTGTATTTGTTTTGTATTTAGTGTGCATCGTGTTCCATTTTGTTGTGTATTATACACGGCCCTACAGGGGAGTCTTTTGTAAATCTCCAAGTACCGAAACTACTTCACAAATGGAAATCAACTTATGTGTGCTTGACATCTATTTCAGGTTTCTGTTTCTTCTTGTTGTTATTTTTTTGCAGCCCGCAGTTGTAAATACTTGTGAGGGTCACAGGAGAGATGTGGCCATAGGCCTATATTGTTTAGAACACAAGTGACAGACTGATGTTACCCGACTTAATTTGTACTAGCTTATAGCCCGTGCAAGGCACGGGGGCTTTTTAATTATTTATAAACTTTTTAAATATATTTTAAATGGTGTGAAGAAATTTAATTTATAAATAATAAATTAAAATTTCCAATAAAATAAAATTCAAAATTATAATTTGTTTGTAAGTTAGAACTGTGGTAAATACATCATCACAGTCATTAATGACTTCAACTAAACTATTGTAATGAAGCCATTCCTTTTCTCATATGCACCCTGCCAAAATATTAAATTCTTTCTATCAAATTTTAATATATTTTGAGTGGAATACGTTATTGCCAACTCTTATTAGATTATATTTATAAATGTATTTTATATTAGAATTATTATAGTGTGATTTAAATAGATGGTTTAGCTGGTTAAAGAGCGGACATGTCGTGAGCTCGTGGGTTTACCCAGTGCGCACCCGAATGGTAGCGGCTGCGGGTTCCTAGGTTAAAAATATATATATATATATATATATATATATATATATATATATATATAATGTGATTTAAATATTTTTCAAAAAATTTATATGGTTCTAAATTAAAATTGATAAACATAATTTGTTTTTGAATTAAGAAAAGGAATCATAAACATGCAATAAGAAGGTAGAATCTATTTTGGATTAAGAAAAGGTTTTTGTATTTGCTAATCACATAAATCCGGCTTATTAATTTTAAAATATATTATAAAAAAATTGTGACGATGAGATTTATATGATTCTACGAATAAAACTGGTAGGAAATATTTATTTGGGATTAAAAAAATCATATACACGTGAAAGACAGAATTTGTTTTGGATTCAGAAAAGGAATTATAAACATGCAAGGTGATATCAGTTGCCTTGTAGAGCAGAAGTTAATTTTCCAATCTAACGGTGCTTATTTGTTCAATATAAGATCCAACGGATGATAAGCTTTTGGACCAGAGGACCATGCGACCAAATTATCTCTCTTACGCTTATTATATATAAGTATATAATATAATGGGTACAAGGGGTTTTGTAGTTCAGCTTGGTGATTGTATTCCTCAAATCTCAGTTGCTCTTGCTAATTTGTCTGTTATAGGTAAACTTAAATACATTAAGATTCACCAAACAAATTTGCAACAAAGAGTTATTATTTTCTTTTTATATTCATGTACTTTGATTTAAGGAGTCTTAATTCACAAACAGCCATTACATTTACATATATTCAAGCATCATGGCTGGAGCTAATGCTTGCTGACAAGAAGATGGATTTTGTGTGCCTATATAAGATACACGAGCATTTGAGCACCAAGAAGTTGCTTTCCCTCCATTTTCTAAACTTAAGTTGATGTCATTTAGCTCGATATCATAACAAGGGTTACTGCTGCTGCAATTCAAATTTACTGCAATTTCCGAAGCTGATGTTCCTGAAACTCTTATGAACTTGATATCCTTCACTTGAACGTGCGAACTTCCCTGAAAGTAAAAAATATTTAGTGTGAAGTCAATAAGAAATAAGATACAAGTATATATTCTGAGTCCTGAGAGATGACATACAATGCAGTCATGCCTTCCGCCACAATATTGTTGATCAATTAAAATCGGATTTTGTGCTTTATCCGATACAATGTCTTGGAAAGTAACATCAGCAACAGAGAGTGAAAAGGTGGAATTCCATGTCTTAATTCTGACACCACTCTGTGTTGAGCTCATTGTGCAGTTTTCTACTTTAACACCCTCCACATTTTGATCTGTCGAATACTTGCCAATGCTACCAATGCTGATGCCGTGGCCAGGACCACAATTAACTCGGGTGATATTAATGTTTGTTGTTCCAGCCCCCATGGATATGCAATCATCTCCGGTGCCAATGTTGGAATCGACAATGTTAATGTGGTTAACGTTTCCAGTGTGAATTCCATCCGTGTTTGGGCTATCAGCAGGTGCTGTTATTGTAATGTTGTTGACGGTAATCTTCTCACATTCTTCTATCTTCATTTGGAAGCCTTTGCTGTTGAGTAACTTTACGTTTTGGACTAATGATTGGTTCAGCTTCGTCAACACCAGTGACTGTAAGTTCAGAAAACATGCATAATATTGTTCAGCAATCTTGGTGTAATGAGATAAAGCCTTTAAAAGAGTTTATCTCTGTAAAAATTATTTGAATTTTTTTTCTGTAAAAATTATGGAGAAAAATTACAGAACTTACAGGACTGAGTGGTGAGCATGATGCAGTATTGTGGATCGGCCAAGCAGAAGGTCCTTGGCCGTCAAATGTGCCATTTCCTTGGATTGTCAAGCCATTGATATCGTTGAAATTTATCCAATAATGCTCATTAGATTGGCCCTGGGGAGCCTGAATAACTGCATTTACCACAAAACTAACTTGACCATTGCACGGTCCTGCAAACTGAATGGTTTTGAGCAGATAGGTTCCGCCCACTATCATCACTGTCCCTCCTGATTGGCATGCTTTTTTCCATGCATCTAGAAAAGCCTTCAACCAAAACAAGAAAAAAAATATGAATGTCTGTGAGCTGATCAAGCTGATCAGTACGTAGAGCTTAATACGAGAAATGAATATCATTAAAACTTACATTCGTGTTGTCAGTTTTGCCATCCCCGACTGCACCAGAATCTTTGACATCAAATACACTGCTGCTCTGGCTACAAACTTGGCTCATAAAATCAACCATAAAAACCAACAACAAAACCTTGGAAAATAATAAACTTAAACCCATAATTAGCAGTACTAATTATCTGTAATCCTTACTCTTGTTATCTCAATATAGAATACTTTGTGTTGTATATGCATGGTAATCCAATTTAAGCATGTATTTATACTTGCAGTGGTGCATGGATTATAGTAATCCATTGAAGAGTTAGTGCATGTACAAGCAAAAAATATAAATGCAGGGGGGAAAATGAATGTTATAAATATTTTCACACTGCTGGTATTCTTTTGAATTTTGGTTAAGCTGTTATGGTTATTGCAGATCTTAAATTGATGTAAATTACTTCAACAAATATATTATTTTAACTCTTGTAAGTTGTACGTATCACATTAGTTGATATCTACTAAATATAATTTCTATTGGGGATGAAGTCAGGGGAGTGTGAGATTAGCGATTGTACTGGGTTCCGAAAATAAACAGCCCTCAAATTTAGAACTTCATGTATATAAAATTTAGAACTTCATGTATATTAAAAAAAACCGAATGAAACCTGGCGGAAAAACAATGAACACTTTGATGAGGAACGAAACTTCGTGTTTGTTTTTCTTCAAAGCCCTGATCACCTCTCGCTCGTCGCCAGTAACAGAGTATCGGTTGATTTCCCTTCCTTCAGCTACTCAGAGGTTCCGATTCATAATTTAAGCCAATAACGGAGTCTATGTTGATTTCTCTTTCTTTAGCTACTCAAGTGTTATAGTTCATATTTTTAAGTCATATGATGTTTATGTCTATATGTACGTATATTCTCGCTATTTTAATATTTGTTAAAATATAAATATAAAAAAAATACATCATTTAAAATTTTATTATATAATTAAATTACCACCCACCTAAAATTGTTGAAAATTTGATAAAAATGAGATTTTTGCAATATCAGAGTTTTTGTCATATAGTTATATATTATATTTATAATTATATATACATAAATTTATTAAATCATGATAATTAAATATTCTAAAAAGCGGCCGAGGAATAATGGAATGGATTTTTTAATCCGATTTAACAAAATTCGGTTAAAACAATATGAAGAAAGCCATGAGCTAAGGTATTGTAGTAATACTGTATCACACACCCTTTTACTTATTGTGCACTAAGTCGGGGTCTTCACGGAAATAGCCTCTCCACTTTAAGGGTAGGGGCAGAGCTGCTTACATTTTACACTTTTCAGACCCTGCTCTAAGCGGGAATACTGAGTACGTATGGTATGGTTAAAACGATGATTAATTGGTCAAAAATTGGATAAATCAGGTAAAATATTAAAATTTACAAAAATTGTTGGACAACTTTAAAATTTTAAAATATGATTATACATATAATATTAAATTAATCCTAGATAATGTTACTATTAATCATTCCGATTAATCACCGATTTTCTGATTTCTTCTTTTTACAACACTGAATATCTGTTTATTTATTTATTTATTTATTAAATCATAATTATAAATATAATATACATATTTGTATATAATATACATGTGTATTGTATTGGAGTTTTGATTATAAACTTATTAATGTATATTAATGAATAGAAATTAATTCAATTTCATATAATTTTGTAAATTCTCAATATGTGTGGATATTTATTAACCGTAAAAAACCAGCCCAAACCAGACCTGCACGATTAGGATTGGGTCTTTAATTAATTGGGTTGGGTTACCTGAGCCGGGTTCGTCGTACACCAGCAGATATACTACCAGTAGTGAGTCAATTCGGTGAGTCGATAAGAGTCGAGTCGCTCACAAAACATATAGTTGTGTATACATTGCTGCTGCAGCACTTTAAAGTTTAAACCCTCGACAAGAAAAGGGGTCAAGGCATTTGAGTGAGCAATGGCTGCAAGTTCTGGTCTTTGGCAACTTCCTTCCACTAAATCTCTTTTTTGTACCTCCAAATTTGCTCAAGGTTACTTTTTTATTCTTTTTCTTGCTTTATATTCACAGAGAGAGGGAGAGAGAGGTGGAGAGAGAGATAGACAGGGAGAGCGAGAGTGGAAGAGAGACAGGGAGAGGGAGAGGGAGAAAGTGGAAGAGAGTGAGAGTGAGATGGAGAGGGGAGAGAGAGAGAGAGAGAGAGAGTAATGGTCAAGATAATCTCTTCAAAATTTTAATTTGCTCATTGGTTATGATTTACTGTTCTTGTGTTCCATTATTGTTTTTTTAGGGATTTGAGACTTTTGACATGTTTTGTGGTGATACTTTTTGCTAATAGGATTTGTTTAAATGCAGTGCGTAATGTGGTATTTAACCCGAAGATGGCCGTTTGTCGGGGTATTCAGACTATTGCTTACACGATTGTCAATGGAAGCTATGTGCAAAAGGCACCAAGTGAGCTCCAGGACAAAGTGAAGGTGTTCTTCTGTCTATTATCATGTTATATATAGATAGCAGGAGATAACTTAAAATAACAATAAGCTAATGTATTGCAATGGAATTCTAGGTTTATGTGCAGCGTATGATAAAGATAATTAAATCGAAAAAGGAGCTGATGTCTTTTTTCATTTTTGCAATCATGAAATCTGTGGTTCTTTATAGAAATATATCACAGCATCTTGAGTGGCGGCTTTATGAAAATAGTTTCCACAGGTTGCCCTGATGAAATTATTTTTAATCCAAGAGTTGAAACTGTCCCTGACAAGGTCATGGTTTATGAGTGACAACGTATCATAAAAACAATCAAATTTATACAGGAGCTGATGACTATTTTCATTTTTGCAACCATGAAACAGTCAAACTGTGGTTCTTGTTTGAAATATAACACGGCATTTTGAGTGACGACTCTATGAAATAGATTCCACAGGTTGCCTTTCATATAATTTTATGAATTCAGTTGTTAATCTAAGCTTTGAAGCTGTCCCCGATTCTTGATAGAGTGAATCCACAATTGAGGAAGATACAGGATTCTGGTTAGTATAATAGCATTTATCTAGGTTTCCCCGTGTTACTGTTATGGGAGTTCTCTTGGAAAAAAAGTGACATCTTCAATGTTTTACTCCTTTTAACTCGTTTGAGAGTTATGTAGATGGACATAACTTGCCATTTATTTTGTGAGACAAAATATTGTGGAAGTTTAAAACAGTATTTCTCTGATTGTTTGTCACTGTAGTTCAGCACTAAGCTGCATACAGAAAAATATATATACGTACTCAATACTAATCTGTTTTATTCTGGAATAATAATTCCCGTCAAGGAATAATTGTCAGGCATAAAATTTAGCTTCAGTTGAATATCATGTTGATATATGTTGACTTGTTGAGAAAACATGTGGAACGACATTATATGCTCTCGCAGGTCCTGGGATGGAAGCAAGGATCTTTTATCTTTACATGTATGCGTGCACATTGTGTAACAATAGAGTATGCTTAAACTAATATGTATTTGTATATTTTGTAGTATGATAGTATAATAACATTCAGGTTTATTCTTCAAGTAGGGAGTATATTAACTGATGGCATGTTGGTTTAAGATTCCTTATAAAGAAAGGGTGATACAGAGAATAATGTCAAATTTTCTCTCTCATTTGCAGGACAAAACTTTGATAACAGTTGATTCTGTTGGGGCCTTTCAAAAGCTACCTATGGTAATGCCTTCAGTTGATGTTTTTTATTCGGCAATGAAAAAAGCGAAGAGGGTGCCACCGACAAAGGGTAATGAATTACTGTAGCATGTTGTATTTTCATGTAAAAACTTTATACATACATGGTTCCAAACTTTTAATCAAATCAACTTATTCTATTTTGACCGAACTGCTGACTATGATATTTAGTTTGCATGTTTTGTAGGGATTGCTAATATTGCAAAACGGGAGAGAAACAAAGGGGCAAAACAACTTGATACATTGATGAAGGTAAACTACCAGCTTCGGTATGGGGACTGTTATAGCTGATAGAAACATGTTGAGAGTTGAGACATCTTGAAACTGATTATATTTTCAAATTCTCTTTTTTACTTCTTTGTTTTGTTTTCATTAATGATATAAAGCAGAGACCTGTCGTGGTACTATCACCACTTATACTTCTTATTAGATGTAGGCATACACATGTATCTCCTATGGGGTTAATATCTCGGCTTTTGTTGAACTCTGTAGGAGCTGGCTGTCTCGTTAAGAACATACAAGGAAAACTTTCCGAAAAAACACCATTTACATCCTTATGAAAGATCACTTGTTGATTTGACACTTGGAGATGGAAACTATGAAGAGGTAAATAACTCTTTAAAAGTGATATGGTATAGTGATCCCCTCTCCTTGATTTTTATTTGTAATTTTTTTCTGCTGAATAACTTTTGTTGTAATTCAACGAAGGCTAACATATTTTTGCTTCTGAGAGGGGCCATCAGCGTTTATACTAATATATATGAAATGAAGATGGATTTTCATGGATTATAATATCAGTTTTAATAATTTTCAGGTGTTGAAAAAAGTTGATGCTTTAAGAAAGAAAGTGGTATCGGTTGGAAAGGAACATGCCTCCCTGTGCGCCCAGGTTGGCGTACCTTCTTGATAAGAACTTGGTAGTTGTACTTGCATTTCCTTTCAGTGATTGGTAAATGATCAACAACTAATCAGCTCTTTGATTTATTAGTTATTTCACCCCTGTTAGTGAAGCTCCCTCGCACATCTTAGTAAATTTTCTCATTTCTAGTAGGACCTTTAATCTCTGATGAATTTAGAAATCCGGCTCTTCTCCAAGTTGTAGCAGGTAGCAAAACTGCTGATAATAGAATATTGATTTTTAAAAAATGAACTTGTACTCTCTTTGCAATTTTATTCTGTAGCCTAAGAAATGGGCGAACATATGGAACAAGAACAGAAGTGTTGTGTCAATCTGTATTTTTGGCATTGACGAGAGTAGAAATTAGCTGGTCTTTGGTAAATGGAATTTTCACCGTCAGAGTTGTCATCACTCATCAGTTTTACTGGTCTTCAAATGAAAAAAATGTTTAAAGAAAGTAATTTGCTTGCATTAGTTACATGTAATGGCTATCTGTGTCTAGTATTAAGTGCGTGGAGTTCGACTTATGTTGAGTGTAGGATCGTCTCTGTACATGCCTTGGATGGTTTATATTACATGGAGTTTGGAATTAAAATAACTCCAAACAGGATTTGGTTTACAGGAAAATATAATCAGACAAATGAACAACTTTAAGATAAGAGGCTAAAATAGATCTTATTCATAACACATGCCTCCACTGGTGCCTTGTAAAATATGTTACTCTTTACTTCTAGTACGTGAGGGGAGTCATATATAACCTGGATGCAGAGGCTTACAAGCATATTAGCATCAATCTGGATCCTCAACTACTTTTTAATTTGATTGCCGTTTGATTACCCCGTGTTGCATCTAAAGATAATATTATTTAATTAAAGCCCTCTTAGGAGAGCTGGTAAATGGTAACTTGACATAATTTAAAGATTTGATTTGGACGAGGTTGGTTATTGTCTGAAAAATTGGCTCCTACTGATCTACTCTTCAATTCTTAAAAAAAATAGGCTCTCAAGTAAGGGAAGTGCTATTGACAATCTGATCCAGTTGGTCCGTTTACTACGACTTTAACCATAAGCTTAAGGGAGTTGGTAACTTAACATTGGTCAGAGCATGTCCGGTGTTGGTGCTGAATAACATATAGCTATTGCTATATTCTGAAATCAAGAAGTGATTTTTGATGTTAAAATAAACTTGTCGTCCAATGTGTTGTTCAGAGCATGTCTAGTGGTGGTGCTGTCATATGTACAGCTATTGCTATATTATGAAATCAAAAAGTGAATATTGATGTTAAAATAGAACTTGTAGTCCAATTTGCAATTTTAATATAGCACCAACAAGATCCGAATTTAGTTATATTTCATCCACCTAACCTTTAAATGCAAAATTATGTTTGTCACTATCATTTTAATTATTCGCTTCCCTCCATTTTCCCACTTGCATGCTTTTTGGCAATTATAGCAACTTCTTTACTTCGTTGCATTTTGCTATTATGCATCCATGTTTAACATTGCATTGGAGTTTTTTGTTTAGGTGCTATATTATAGAGATAACATCACTTTTAGCACCTCTATTGAACATGCTCTAACAAAATTATATCATTTTATTCTATCTGTTACTGCCAAAAAGTGCTGTTTTCTCTGCACCTCTCAGTCATCTTTAGTCGGGCAATATTTTGAAATCCAATTTTGGATCTTAGCCTTGATTTTGTGCAACTTCTAATCCAGTTTGTGAGTTCGTTCTTGATCTCCCTTCCCTACTGGTTGTACTTCATCTGAGAGAGTAAATACTATAACCCACGCAGGGACTATCCACCAAGAGTTTTAAAAAAAGAAGCTATAATGAATGTTCTGGTGGGAGGAATCATGGAAACCTGTGCATTAGTCGATAATAAATGTACTTTACAGGGACCAGGGTTATAGTACTTACCTCTAACACCCGGTTCTATTTATCACTCGTGTAATTGTTATTTTCCTGAAGACATTTCCTGAAGTCTTTTAATAATTAGTTCTATTTTCTTACCATGTCAAGTAATATAGTTAATAGTTTTCTTATACTTTTTGCAGTCTTCAACTAAGAAAGAGGCACTAGAAAGATTAGATGAGGTCAGCTCTGTAATGCTATGGTGTCTTATTTTAATCTTTACTTTAAGCTGTTCTTATCACATATTAAATTTTTCTGAGTAATTAATATGCAGGGGATGAATAGCCTCGAAGAAATTTTTAAAAGTCAAGGCAAAGCAGTTGACGAGTTGTTGAATATAGCAAAGGTAATTCATCGTTTACTGCACATTTGATCTAGGACAATTATTATGAATGGAGCTCTTTATGTTTGAAGCCCTAGGGAACTCGGGAAATCTCAATCTATAATGTTCAAGTTTAACATATTTTGATTCTGTAGTTCACTCTATAAAATAGCAAAAGTATTCCCATGTGTATATGATCTTACAACTTCAAATATGAACGATCATGCTTTAGAAGAAAGCCTCCAGTAGTCGATATCTCTTTCCTCGACCCTGATTATTTATTAATGCATTCACTTTAATGTAAACAAAATCTATTTTAAATCTAACCACGCTTGGAAATTTTAGAATGGCCATGATATATAATTTGACATACCTAATATATTCACTCTAGATATTGATTTGCATGTCATTTATTTGGATTTTACAGTACAACTTTAATGAATTAAGACTTCTATGAACTCCATCCTTTTCTAAAAAAATATAAAAGATGACATTGTCTCTGAAGCAAGGCACATAAAAAGGAATAAAAAGGCTTTTAGCCATGATTGGAAATTTTAGAATAGTTTTAATATATGATCTGACATCCCTAAAATAATTATTCTAAATATTGATTTATGTGAATATGCAGAGTGAATATGCTGTGAATATGCAAAGATAATTGTTATTTCATTCTGTCATAAGACTTACCTATATATAGGCAGATTACAATACATACATAGCTGTAAACTCCTTAAATCAGGGATGTAGTACTAAAGTCCTAAGCAGTAGTAAATTCCTAGAAATCAGGTATATACATTGTCAAAGATGTTGACATTTCTCTCCTATAGTTCACACCTAATATGTACACCATAATTCTACACTACCCCTCAAGCTGGGTTATGTATATCAAACATTCCCAGCTTGCATATTAATTCATTAAAAACAACCCTCGGAAGGGCTTTGGTAAGAACATCCGCTCTTTGAAGTCTTGATGGAGTATAGATAATCTCAATAATTGTATTCTCGATCTTTTCTGTGATGAAATGTCTGTCTATCTCGATGTGCTTTGTTCTGTCATGATGAACCGGGATTTTTGCAATACTAATAGCAGCTTGATTGTCATAGAGCATTGCTATAGGCTTTATTGCACAAAGTCTTAATTCAGCAAGCAATCTTTTAAGCCAGATTCCTTCGCAAATGCCTAAAGCCAAAGCTCTAATTTCTGCTTCAGCTGAACTTCTGGAGACTACTGGTTGTTTTTTACTTCTCCATGTTACTAGATTACCCCAAACATAGGAACAATATCCTGAAGTACTTCTTCTATCTGTTACATCTCCTGCCCAGTTTGCATCAGTGTAGACTTTGATCCCTCGATTATCATTTTTCTTGAATAACAGAACTTTTCCAGGATTCAATTTGAGGTATCTTAAAATTCTAGTAACAGCTTTCATGTGTTCTTCTATAGGATTGTTCATGTATTGACTAACAACACTTATCGCAAAACCAATATCAGGCCTGGTATGTGATAGGTAAATGAGGCGTCCGACCAATCTTTGATATCTTCCCTTGTCAACTGGTTTCCTGATTAATCCTGAACCCACCTTTTTATTGGAGTCCATTGGAGTTGAGGCTGGTTTGCATCCTAGCATTCCTGTTTCCTTTAGTAAGTCCAGAACAGACTTGCGTTGTGAAACAAAGATGCCATGTTTTGATCGTGCAATTTCCATGCCCAGAAAATATATGAGATTTCCAAGGTCTTTTATCTCAAATTCTTTAGAAAGATAATGTTTCAGACTTTCCAATTCTTCTTTGTAGTCACCCGTCAGTATTATGTCATCGACATAAACAATTAGGATAGCTCTTCTTTTGTCTGATGAGAATTTCACAAACAAAGTGTGGTCTGTTTGGCATTGAGTATAGCCATTCCGAATGATTGACTTTGTAAATTTTCCGAACCATGTACGTGGAGACTGTTTAAGACCATACAAAGATTTATATAGTTTGCAAACTTTACCTCGGTTTGAAGAGTTCCCAAAGCCCGGTGGAATGTCCATATAAACTTCCCCTTCAAGATCACCATTCAGGAAAGCAATTTTCACATCAAGTTGATATAAGGGCCAGTCTTTGTTTGCAGCAATAGATAATAGCACTCTTACAGTGTTAAGCTTAGCAACTGGAGCGAAAGTTTCTTGATAATCAATTCCGTAGGATTGAGTGAAACCTTTAGCAACAAGGCGAGCTTTATACCTCTCAATGCTACCATCTGCTTTATGTTTAACAGTAAAGACCCATTTACAACCTACAGATTTCTTTTCGGGTGGGAGCTCTATGACATTCCAAGTTCCATTTTTCACCAAAGCAGCAATCTCATCTTTCACTGCCTTTTTCCATTGTGGATCTATCAATGCCTCTTGAATTGTTCTAGGAATCTGTATATTATCAATACTAGAGACAAATGCGTGATAGGATGGTGACAACTTCTTATATGACACAAAATTGTTAATAAGATGTTCAGTACATGCACGAATACCCTTTCTCAAAGCAATTGGCTGATCTAAATCATTATGAGGAATATTATCATTGTGAGAATTAATCAAACCTGAATGAGTTTCTGAAGATTGAAGATGAGGATCCAGTTCTGATTCATGGTTGCCCTCCAAATGTGTTCTGTGCTCTATAACTTTACCAGATTTATTTCTTCTTTTATAGACAAGAATTTCTTTGTTTCCTGGTTCTTGGCTAGGAGCACGAGTCGAAGATAAAGATGAGATTTGGGGATTTTCAATGATTTGGGAAGATGAAACTTGATTATCAACGACTTGAGAGGTGGAAGGGTTGTCAAAAGAAATATTGTCCCAAAGATGAGATTCACTTGCATTCTCCCCCTGAATCTCAGAATTGTAATAAGCATGATTTTCAAAAAAAGTGACATCCATGGAGTTATATATCTTTCGAGTTAAAGGAGAATAACATTTATAACCCTTTTGATGAGAAGAATAACCTAAAAATATACATTTGATAGATTTAGGATCAAGCTTACTACGATTTTGAGAATGATCGTGCACAAATGCCGTGCAACCAAAGATCTTTGGATCAAGGAGATTAATGAACCTTGTTTCTGGGAATGATTGCAAAACTTATCACATGGAGTTTGAAAGTTGAGTACCCTAGAAGGTATTCGATTGATGAGATATGTATCTAAGTACACCTCTAATAGGTAAATATTTTCGAAACTTTGGTAGAAAACATAGGATGAACACTTCTCGAAAATCTTTGAAGTAAAAAAAACACTTTTCTTGAGGAGATGTGCTTTGTTTGTCATGATGAACCGGGATTTTTGCAATACTAATAGCAGCTTGATTGTCATAGAGCATTGCTATAGGCTTTATTGCACAAAGTCTTAATTCAGCAAGCAATCTTTTAAGCCAGATTCCTTCGCAAATGCCTAAAGCCAAAGCTCTAATTTCTGCTTCAGCTGAACTTCTGGAGACTACTGGTTGTTTTTACTTCTCCATGTTACTAGATTACCCCAAACATAGGAACAATATCCTGAAGTACTTCTTCTATCTGTTACATCTCCTGCCCAGTTTGCATCAGTGTAGACTTTGATCCCTCGATTATCATTTTCTTGAATAACAGAACTTTTCCAGGATTCAATTTGAGGTATCTTAAAATTCTAGTAACAGCTTTCATGTGTTCTTCTATAGGATTGTTCATGTATTGACTAACAACACTTATCGCAAAACCAATATCAGGCCTGGTATGTGATAGGTAAATGAGGCGTCCGACCAATCTTTGATATCTTCCCTTGTCAACTGGTTTCCTGATTAATCCTGAACCCACCTTTTTATTGGAGTCCATTGGAGTTGAGGCTGGTTTGCATCCTAGCATTCCTGTTTCCTTTAGTAAGTCCAGAACAGACTTGCGTTGTGAAACAAAGATGCCATGTTTTGATCGTGCAATTTCCATGCCCAGAAAATATATGAGATTTCCAAGGTCTTTTATCTCAAATTCTTTAGAAAGATAATGTTTCAGACTTTCCAATTCTTCTTTGTAGTCACCCGTCAGTATTATGTCATCGACATAAACAATTAGGATAGCTCTTCTTTTGTCTGATGAGAATTTCACAAACAA
The DNA here is from genome assembly GCF_001625215.2 of Daucus carota subsp. sativus. Lineage (NCBI taxonomy): Eukaryota > Viridiplantae > Streptophyta > Magnoliopsida > Apiales > Apiaceae > Daucus > Daucus carota. Next base: position 8,722,083 of record NC_030389.2, read on the forward strand.
AGTGTGGTCTGTTTGGCATTGAGTATAGCCATTCCGAATGATTGACTTTGTAAATTTTCCGAACCATGTACGTGGAGACTGTTTAAGACCATACAAAGATTTATATAGTTTGCAAACTTTACCTCGGTTTGAAGAGTTCCCAAAGCCCGGTGGAATGTCCATATAAACTTCCCCTTCAAGATCACCATTCAGGAAAGCAATTTTCACATCAAGTTGATATAAGGGCCAGTCTTTGTTTGCAGCAATAGATAATAGCACTCTTACAGTGTTAAGCTTAGCAACTGGAGCGAAAGTTTCTTGATAATCAATTCCGTAGGATTGAGTGAAACCTTTAGCAACAAGGCGAGCTTTATACCTCTCAATGCTACCATCTGCTTTATGTTTAACAGTAAAGACCCATTTACAACCTACAGATTTCTTTTCGGGTGGGAGCTCTATGACATTCCAAGTTCCATTTTTCACCAAAGCAGCAATCTCATCTTTCACTGCCTTTTTCCATTGTGGATCTATCAATGCCTCTTGAATTGTTCTAGGAATCTGTATATTATCAATACTAGAGACAAATGCGTGATAGGATGGTGACAACTTCTTATATGACACAAAATTGTTAATAAGATGTTCAGTACATGCACGAATACCCTTTCTCAAAGCAATTGGCTGATCTAAATCATTATGAGGAATATTATCATTGTGAGAATTAATCAAACCTGAATGAGTTTCTGAAGATTGAAGATGAGGATCCAGTTCTGATTCATGGTTGCCCTCCAAATGTGTTCTGTGCTCTATAACTTTACCAGATTTATTTCTTCTTTTATAGACAAGAATTTCTTTGTTTCCTGGTTCTTGGCTAGGAGCACGAGTCGAAGATAAAGATGAGATTTGGGGATTTTCAATGATTTGGGAAGATGAAACTTGATTATCAACGACTTGAGAGGTGGAAGGGTTGTCAAAAGAAATATTGTCCCAAAGATGAGATTCACTTGCATTCTCCCCCTGAATCTCAGAATTGTAATAAGCATGATTTTCAAAAAAAGTGACATCCATGGAGTTATATATCTTTCGAGTTAAAGGAGAATAACATTTATAACCCTTTTGATGAGAAGAATAACCTAAAAATATACATTTGATAGATTTAGGATCAAGCTTACTACGATTTTGAGAATGATCGTGCACAAATGCCGTGCAACCAAAGATCTTTGGATCAAGGAGATTAATGAACCTTGTTTCTGGGAATGATTGCAAAACTTTATCACATGGAGTTTGAAAGTTGAGTACCCTAGAAGGTAGTCGATTGATGAGATATGTAGCTGTAAGGACAGCCTCTCCCTAAAAATATTTCGAAACTTTGGTAGAAAACATAGGTGAATGAGCAACTTCTAGAAGATGTCTATTTTTTCGTTCAACAATCCCGTTTTGTTGAGGAGTATCAACACACGAGCTCGAGTGAATGACACCTTTTTGTGTGAGGTAAGAAGCAAGAACAAGATTGAAATAATCTTTGGCATTGTTGGTCTTGAAAATCTGAATATTTGTGTGAAATTGAATTTGAATCATGGAATGAAATTTTTTAAATTTTCACTAACTTCAGATTTACTTTTCATAAGAAACACCCATGTTAGTCTGGTATGATCATCAATAAAAGATACAAATCATCTTTGTCCATTCATAGTATTTATATGTGAGGGCCCCACACATCACTATGAATAAATGTAAATGGTTTGGAGGATTTATATGGTAATCTAGAATAGCAACTTCGTGTGTATTTCGCAAACTGACAAATTTCACAGGAAAAAGTGTTTGGATTTTTATCGATGAACAAAGAAGGAAACATTATTGACAAATACATGAAATTTGGATGATCAAGACGATAGCGCCATAGCATAATATCACTATCTTTATTTGAAACAGGATGATTATTTGAAGAAAACAAACTAAATTTCTGAGACTTGATTGCGGATGAGGTGTCATCTTGTAGGATATAGAGTCCTGAACACATTTTAGCATTGGCAATCATCTTCCCCGAATCTAAATCCTGAAACACACACATATTTGGATAAAACTTAGTCTCACAATTAAGATCACGAGTAAATTTACTAATAGATAGTAAATTACAGTTCAATTTAGGGACATAAAGTACTGAATCGAGAGTTAGATTCTTATTCAGCCTTATTGAACCTAAACCCTCAACCTTTGAGGATGTGCCATCTACTATTTTCATTGAATGATGCTCGTCAGCGGTATAAGACTGAAAGTCAGAAAAAATATTTACATTTCCTGTCATATGATCCGAGGCTCCCGAATCAAGAATCCAAGTGTTAGGTCGTTTATTGACAAATAAAGCTACTGGATGATTACCGTTCATAGCAGTATTTGCATGTGAGCTTATGTGTGACTGACTTAAGAGTTTCTGAAGTGCCTCTAGTTGTGCTTTATTGAATGGTGATGAGTCTGATCCATCCGTTTTTGCTTCAGTAGAAGTGACAGCAACGTTGCCATGGCTCTCTTTGTCTTTCCAGGACTTTAATTTCCAATCAGCTGGCTTTCCATGAAGTTTCCTGTCCAGGCTTACGACAATGATCACACCACGGACGTCCCTTTTGTTGTCGATGCTCTTGATTTGTGCCTTGAAATTGACCTCGAGCAGCTAGGGCAGATGATTCTTGATGAGATGAAAGAGTGGAGGAACCCATCATGACTTTCTTTCTACTTTCTTCTTGTCGAACCTCTGAGAATGCTTCTTTGACTTTAGGAAGAGGCTTAGTACTCATGATTCTGCTCCTGACTGCATCAAGATTTTTATTGAGGCCATGAAGAAATTTGAAAGTTCTCTTTTTCTCCATAATACTTCGGTATAGAGTGGTGTCTTCCGCACACTTCCAAGAATAGGTTTCGAACAAATCTAATTGCTGCTAGTAACGAGTAAGAGTGTTGAAATACTGTGTGACTGATGTATCTTCTTGACGGAGATCATAAAGAGCAGCTTCAATTTCAAATAATTCTGATGTGTTTTCAGAACTTGAATATGAATCCTTAACAGCATCCCAGAGTTCCTTGGCTGTTGAATATAGAAGAAAATTTTCTCCAATATCATTATTCATCGAACCAATCAGCCATGATTGTATCATGTGATTATGATCAGTTGATTTTGGAGTCTCAATCTCCTCTGTAAGGTAGTCTTCTTTTCCTTTTCCATCGATAAACATCATCACAGATTGAGACCATTGGAGATAGTTATGGCCATTGAATTTGTGGCTGGTAACAGTAGAAATGGCCTCAACACCGTGAGAGGAAATACCAGTAGATATAATTGGATTATGGAGGGTGGAGGTATGAGAGGATGCATCTGAAGTTTGGGTTTGCTTCTCAGCAGCCATGATGACAGATGCGTGGGAAAAACAGGATGAGAAACAGGAAACAAAAAGGAGAACAATTACGGATCAGAGATGCTCTGATACCATGTGAATATGCAGAGTGAATATGCAAAGATAATTGTTATTTCATTTTGTAATAAGACTTACCAATATATAGGCAGATTACAATACATACATAGCTGTAAACTCCTTAAATCAGGGATGTAGTACTAAAGTCCTAAGCAGTAGTAAATTCCTAGGAATCAGGTATATACATTGTCAAAGATGTTGACATTTCTCTCCTTTAGTTCACACCTAATATGTACACCATAATTCTACAATTTACATGACTAATAGTATATAATAAGTACATAACAAATCTTTGCATTCCTTTCTTTAAATTTAAAGTTCTTTTATAATTATACAAATTGTGAAGTTGTCTCCGAAACAAGGTAGGTGAAAGGCTATTGAAAAGGCTCTGAGTAGTGAAATAGTAAAAATTATGATGTACCTTGTTTCTTATATGGCAAAGTCCATCTTATTATCTTCAAAGAAATGAACACTCAATAGTCAACAAGTCAAGAACTCAAGAAAAACGTATTTGATCTAGCTGTAATGATACAAAAATTTTAAGATATGGTGTTACAATATATGCTTAAGACATGTTTCTTATGTATTTCATCCAATTTATCTATTATTAGTATTAGTATTATCATTATTATTATGATGATGATGATCATCATTATTATTTTTATTACTACTATTATTATTATCTCTATTATTATTATTATTATTATTATTATTATTATTATTATTATTATTATTATTATTATTATTATTATTATTATTATTATTATTATTATTATTATTATTCTTTCTTTTTTGGGTACTCTTTGACTGGTGCATGTATAAATTATTATCAAAAAGTAAGGATCCTATGTAATTGGCCATTTTTTAGCAGCAGGGTAAGAAAAAGGAACGTGTTGCCAAAAAAGTAAATTAGTTAATTTATTTCCCACTTTTTTTTTCTGTTTAGCAAACATAGCATTTTAGTTTGGTCTTTTCATTGAAGTTGATACTGTGGATTGCTTCTTTGGAGTCTGATTCTGCTCATTTGTACTTGGTTCTTGTTTTTATAAATAAAAAATAAGTCTCATATTTTTCTTTTTTGGATTGCATATCAAGTGCCTGACTTTCCTTGTTTCTGCATGATTTTTTTCTTGTCTACATTATCTTGTTATAATGGGACGATGCATATTTTTACTGCACAAATTTCAGGCTTTGCGAGCAATGCCAGTAGTTGATCTGGAGACACCAACACTTTGTCTTGTTGGAGCTCCTAATGTTGGAAAATCATCTTTGGTTCGCCTTCTTTCTACAGGAAAGCCTGAGGTCGGTGTAAACAAATTTTGAATGGTGTTCTAAATTAGGATACATGATATAGGCTTATATGCACTTCAAATATGCAATTGTATTGTATGTTTTGGTTTTTGTAATTTTATGATATATTTATCATGTGTATGCTTACAAGCTTTGATGTTATTCAATGCCGAAGTTCTTTGTTGTAAACTTCCCTGCTGCCGTGTATCTGCAAAAGTTGTCTTGTCCTGATTTCTACGTGCCCGGGTATAGTAGACTGAGCATAATTGTGACAACTTATGCTATGTGGCATTCGAGTGTAATGATAACAATTAGCATCAGTCTCATGGGATATAATTCTGCTAGGGCATCATTAAATCAGCTATTCTTTCTGTAAAATATCAGCAATAACCATGACATAAGCATGCTTAGGTCGTCGAGATGACATCGTGACTGTACTTGCTTGCTGTAGCAAGAGTAGCACAAAATTTCTATTTTGCATATATGAGGCTCTTCACTAATATGCAGTAGGACTATAGAAGTAATATTATAAACACATTTCAGTTTGTCAGCCTCTCTCTTTGTGTCCTCTCTACTATGAATCTATGACACCTTAAGTATATTCTTAATATTCTCATATGAACTGAGACTTTCTATTGGAGTGATTTTGTTTCTATGGTCAAAGGATCTCATAGTGGAACATTTTGTAAATATGCCTTAATGTGTGGAAGGAAAGCCTGTTTACTGAAAGTACCTCACACAGATCGAGTATCACTTATAGTTTACGGACACATGCTACGTCCTTGTATATGTGGCAGGCAGAACTAGAGAGGTTGTGTTAAGGTATCTTTGGTTTGCTGTGGCTAAAGTCTGGGCTCTGGAGCAATCTAAAGGAAGCTCTGATGTTATCCCAGTGAACATTCTACTTAAATTCTTTATATTTCAATTATATTACGTCTATTTTTTGAATTGAGTTGAAGTGAAATTACCAGTGTCATCGTTGTTTGAGTTGGAAATGAATTAAAAGCAATATAATTGTAAATTTACAAAGAAAGAGTGTGCAATGTGTATATAGAAAATTTGAACCAGTGTATGAAAAGAATATTAATATAAATGAAATTTATTCAAAACATATGCTATTGAAAGCAGGATCTGTATGTACTTCTACTAGCCTTTAACCCATGCGAAGCACGGGCGGATATATAACTCGTAATTTATTTTTTAAAGTTTAACATCATTTTATTAATATCTTAGTATTAATGAGTTGAATTTTATTAAATTATATTAACCAACTGATTGTACGTTCTCACGATAATTTAGCTTTTACAATATATTATCTATTTATAAATATTTTACTGTTATTAATATGTGATGCCTATTATTGAAAAAAGATATTTATCGTGTAACATATTAGAGTTAGAAAGGGTTACGTAATGGTTAGTGTTTGTATTGAAATAGAACACGTTAGAGTTAAAAAAAAGTTATATGAAGGTTTTGCTAAAAAAAGATATTTAATTGAATATTTATAATTTTATTTTTAACATCATTATAAATTTTTATAAGATTATATAATAACATATTGTTATGAGTGTTTTTAGTATTTAAAACTATTTAACAATGTAAGAGTAATAGATCTTCACATGTTGTAGACTTATAGTTTTAGAGGGAGAGTACCAAACTAAAAAATATAATTAAAAATGTGGACTACAAATTATACCCATGTTGGCTTATTATAGTATAGTATAGTATAGATTACAACAGTCTACTATGCTTCTGTTATATATTAAATACTTGTATAATGTATATATCTAGATAGCAGTGTATGAAGAATCGACGTTTTATGTTCTCTCTCTATCTTACCAATGATGACTGGATTAGGTTTCTTTTCTTACACGAATGGACTGGACCTTGTCTCAAATTTTAATTATGGGAGGATTATGACCTGAATTTTGAACCCGATGAGAAATCCATTGGCCATCTTGTCCAGTGGACTCAAGTCGTCTAGTCACTCTTCCAGTGGACTCAAGTCTGCTAGTCATTTGTCCTGACAAAAAAAAAAAAAAAGTCTGCTAGTCATTTGTCCAGTTATATGTGTTGATCAACTTCATATATTAAATTGGAACAGCCAGTCCCATGAACCAGTTCAACTATTTTCCCCCTGTGAGGCCCCTCACAACCATGATGTTATCTTGCTTAAACTTCTTAAAATTTTTTTTTATCCAGCATTCTACGACTGTATTCACCATTTCATGTATTCATTGTGCTCTTATGTAATGGTCAATTGAGTCAGCTTTTTCGCCCCTGGTGTACAGATCTGCAACTATCCTTTCACTACCAGAGGAATTTTAATGGGTCATATTCATTTAACAGACCAAAATTTTCAGGTACTCTATGTACTATGTAAAATTATTTCAGTTAATATTATATTTTTGCTAAATGTACTATATACAATCTATTTATTCAACATTCACCTTTTGTTATCTAAATGTAATATGACTGCAGGTGACTGACACACCTGGTATCTTGAGGAGGCGGGATGGTAGACTTTTCCCCCCTATTTACATGTTCATTTGTCTCTGCTTTCAAGAAAATATTTGTCTTTTCTTTTGTCTCTTCTTTTAATTAAATATATTTCTTTTCCTCATGACTATTTACTGTATTGTTTTGTATGTATATGTAAAATAATTATTCCTGAACTACATTATTGAAGATTAAATATGTATGATAAGTGGCTTAATAGCAATTTATTGGTATAGAGCCGACTTCAAATTTCTCCAGAAGGATAATTCCTGGCTGTCGTTATAGTTAGTTAGAAAGTCTGAGAGCATTAAACCATTATCCAATCAGTTACTCAGTAACATTTCTGCTTTATGTGCAATTGGGCCTAGGATTAGGAAAATTGCTAGGGTGCTAGACTTTTCACAAATTACTCATTTTTCTTGTTTGTGCCTGCAGAGGACAGAAACAATTTAGAAAAGTTGACGCTGGCTGTCCTCTCTCATTTGCCAACTGCTGTACTGTATGTCCATGATCTGTCTGGAGAATGTGGAACCTCACCTTCTGATCAGGTATCTTTTTTCTATGTCCTTTGCAAGTCAGTTCTCTTATGATCTGAAATCTGATGTAAAGTTCAATCACATCTACATTATGTGTGTCGCTCTATGATGGATAAGTTTGGTTTGAAGTATACTAATCAGAACTGTCCCAAGTATATACTCCAAAGGTGCCTGAATCGTCATGTGTAGATTAATCAGCCAGGCCTTGCATCATACAATTTTTTTCCGTATGTGGTTTTTTATTAGATAAAATTTACTAGTCTACACAGGTATATTTGTATAACTGCACAAGCAACATGCATATATTTTAAGCATCTTGTCAAAGTGAAAGGAAGTGCTCTGATTCTTTTCAAAAGCATTTACTGTTGTAGTATTTGAGAGTATTTCTGACATCTCAAAAAATTTCTCACGTCTGCATATCCAAGATATGTCAGATATGGCTCCCTTTTTTAATTTTATCTATGCAACTTAACAAATACAAATTAGATTTATATAGTATCTTAATTTTATCTAAAAAAACCATGCTAGTGTCTGTGCTTGAGTTCTTTTGTGGTCTCGATCAATCTGAGCAGATAACCAACATCAATAATGATTACATTATATTTTGACTACACATCTTATCAGTATAACACCAACACACATAAAGTACAGTTAAACCTCGATTAAGTAATATCCGATAAAATAATAACCTCGTTTAAGTAATAAATTTTATCGGTCCCAACTTGGGCCAATGTCGTAAAGTAATATTTTCGCTAAAAGCATAAGATAATAAAAATTTAGAAATTCATTAAAGACCCATGTAATATGTAAAGTAATAATTCATGAATTATATATATATACATAATGTATATGAATTACAAAATTCAATTCTTTCTAAAATATGAATCTATAGTAGCTTGTTTCTTATTTCCACGAAAGCCGAAATTAAACTCATCCTTGACTTTTTGTAAAGCATAAATAACTCCCGGTATGTTTTGCTCATGTTGTAACAAGTAATTGTTTAAAGTGTTGATTGCTTCAAGTGCTTCCTATGATGATACGCTTGGGATGACATTGCTATCGTCTAGTGCATGCATGAATTTAGTTTTCATATATGATTAATTATTATAAAAATAATTTTAAATCAAATACATTGCATGTGACCGATTCTTGTTTTTAAAAATAATGAATTATAATTTGTAAACATATAGAAATTCGGTAAAATAATAAAATATTATCTTATCGATAAAGTAATAAAATATTATTATATCGATAAAATATAAATTCGGTAAAGTAATATTTTTTCCCGGTCCGAGGGGTATTACTTTAAAGAGGTTTAACTGTTGCTGTTAATATTAAAGTTATAATACAAACTGAGGTTATAGATGTTGTCACATGTCTGCCTTTTGGGCATACGAAAAAGGAACACATAACATCTGGTCCCTCTTATATTGTCCTTTATCTATTCTCCTCACTGAGCTCTCTGTACTAGATGTTTAGAAAATGAGATTCTTAGTGCAGTCTATTTCATGGTTTCTATTTTCTGTGCTAGCTAACCATCTAATATGTAGTCTAACCATCTAATATGTAGTCTAATTTATAATGCAGTATACCATTTACAAAGAAATTAAAGAAAGATTTGGTGATCATCTTTGGATAGATGTTGTCTCCAAATGTGATCTACTGCAAGATTCCCCTGTTGTTTACATTACAGAAGATAGTACTGCTGACAATACTGAGCTGGCTATATACCGGAAAATGGGCCCTGCTGGATCCTTGCGTGTTTCAGTAATGAGTGAAGTGGGGATTGACGAGGTTAGTATATATACTATAAACCTTACAACTTTTACGTAGTTCATATTCATGATGGCGTTGAAGTAGTCCTGGATGTTGGATCTTTTAAGATCTTGTTGTGTACTTGTATCCCAGTATTGTTCTAGACTTCTATGCTGGAAATTAAAATTTCTCTTGTTGATATTAAAAAGTCACATCTGAAATCTGAAGAGGGCTGAAGCCGAAGCCTAGACTATGGTTTTTACCTTTGAAGAAAAAGATGCAGTGAGTAAGATGTTGTTTCCATGCCCTTTGGACTGCCAAAGGTGCCGAATTACAGTAATCTTGGGTGAAAATATGTTATGAGCCTATGATTGAGGCGATTCTGTATTTTTATCTCTGTTGGGAGCAGTCAGGGGAACGTTCCTTTCGAACAGTTGGTCTATGTTTTGGTATATAAGGGCGAGAAAAAAAAAGTGTATTCCCTTTTATAGTTGGAAATGAAGTGTCTTAAAAAATATATACATTGATAATTCACAAAACTTGCAACCGCATAAAATGCCTAAATTAAAGCCAGTTTTTAAAGAGCACTTGTTGAAAAATCCATATTGCTGTACTGATCTTTAAAATTTGCTTTTATGCTACGCAGTTGAAGAGTAGGGTGCATGCAATGCTGGTTTCTCAATTAAAGAGAATCAAAATCCAGGATAGCAAAGAAGAAAGAGTTGAAGATCCAAAACGTTTTTTGTGACAGAATTATTTTTTTCATTAACAGTGGAAGAAATACAGCAGACTCATAGGCATGGCTTCAGCTTGGTTCATTTCCAGTACATCTCAAGGTATTGTAGCCTTTATGCTGCCTGCAGCTGACAAAAATATCGGAGCATACGCTTAATGTAAATATTTATTTATGTACTTCAGCATGTTTATCTAAATAGCAGAGAAGAATTGTGTTCTAGGGTTTTAGGCCTCTGTTGGGTTTTAGGCTTTAATGAATGAACAGGGCATTTTGACTTTGTTCATGATAAGCATAGTTCTGCCGCTCTTGGTACTCAGATCCAGCAATTAATTCATAAAAAAACACTATTTATGTTATTGGCGAAAATCACAGCCTATTACCTATGAAATTAATGTTGCGAGTGTTCAGTGTTCTTTTGCTAGGCTTTTCATTTCTATTGTGCTGGAACCTGAAGTTTGAAAGTCAGGGAAGAAATATATTTATAAAAGAGTACGTTAATTTTCTTCAAGGCTATTTTCAGTAAGAGCATCTATAAGGGAGATGGCCAATTATAGCCATAACTGTTGGCTAAAATTATCAATATATATATAATTAGGTAAAATTTGCTGACCTGTAAGCGAAAGTGCTTTGGTGATTAACTATATTTAAAAATATATTATTTTATTATTTTCAAATTTTCACGATTATATTTTTAAATAGTAGTTATTTATTGTGAATATATTTTTACAATATGATTGTGAAATACAAAACGAGCTAAATAAATAACCCAAGTGGTGGGTTTATGCTCTATTGTCCCGCGAGACTCAGGTCGACTCTGGCTCATCCAAAGAGTATTAGAACAGATACTAATTTGCAAGGCATTATCAAAAATATAGTCGTCGTTTTATTTTAAGATCGCTCAATACATACTCCCTACGTCCCTTTTTACATGTCCTCATTTGACTTTTGACCAGTCAAATTGACCAAATTTTGACTAAACATTACAAATTATCTTTTCATTATTATCGAAATCTGAAAGTTGCATATTAAAATACACTAAATATACTTTCTAATGATATAATTTTTAATATTTTTTGAATCATATAATATATGTAAAATTTCAGTCAAAATATAGTCAATTTGACTGATCAAAAGTCAAACGGAGACATGTAAAAGGGGACGGAGGGAGTTGAATATTTAAATTCTTTCAACTTAAATCACCGGTAAACATAGCAACATTGTAGTGCATATTTAAAACAATAATAAATGAGAGTTAATAGCAAGATTTATTACTTTCCATAATTAATACAGTTATCAATTAAATTTTAAGTTTATAAATCAGCATAACAAAATTAAATATATCAAATATTTTATTTTCATAGATGTAAATAATACATAACAAATTTGCATAACAATAAATATCAATCAAGTAGTTCCAAATTTCAATTCAAGGAGTTAAAAAATAATTTATAGAGTTTGACATATTATTTTTGCATACTAACCAAGTAAAATGTTATGACTTCTAGTATTTATGATAATATATATAGATTTATAAAGACTATTTACTATTTTTTTTTATTATAATAATATTTTTTTTGTTTTTAATAGTTAATAAAATTAATAAAATCTAAATATATTATCATAAATACAAGAAATTATAACCTTTTAATTGGTTGTGGTAGTATTCAAAAGTAATGTGCCAAACTCTATAAATAATCTTTTTACTCCTTCAACTAAAATTTGGAGGTAGTTGATTGATATTTATTGTGACTTTAATGATTGAAATGAGACCCCGTTAAGAATAGTGAGCAAAGTGATATATGACCTCTACTTCAGTGACCACTTTGATATTTAACCCTATAAAAATATTGCAAAACTCATAATTTTGCAAATCATATCGTACAAAGATCATTTTATCATTTAAAATCTTCAATATCATGTATATTTTGCATGTAGATTATTACAAAATATTTATTCTATGAAATATGTTTAGTTTGCAGAACATTTGTTCAATTTGCAGAACATACACATTCTACTTATTAAACATAGATGTTCTTTAATAATTTTGATGAATTAGAAATATTTTCAGAACATATTTTATAAAATAATATATTTTATAGTATTTTGATTTGCAAAATTATGAGTTTTGCAATATTTTCATGCAATATTTTACTTGCGGAACATAACCACGGTCTCCAAAAAAAGTGGTCACCAAAGAACTTTCCACTATCTCTGTATATATGATTTAAAATCCAACAATAATTATTTAGATTTTTAATATTCACAAGTTTGTGAAATTTAATAAATAATCCACTAATAAATAATATCCTATAATCTTATATTATATTAATTATTTGCTACATATTTTACAAATGTTACATGATTTTGATTTAATTACTTGAATTACAAATGATTTTATACTATAGCATTAAATTCTTGTTAACAATAATTTTTATGAGATTTTCCAAATCATAGTGATTACATCTTGAATTTTGATATCCAATTAATAGTTTTCATCAGGGGCGGATCCAGGATTCTAAACCTACCGAGGCTGGAGTGAAAAAATTTTCTCACACTTCACTGGAAAGATAAATGAGCAGACTAGCATATAAATATAAAAGCAAAAATCACCTAACTTACAACCTAATGTATGCAAAGGCAAGTAATAATGTTACTAGTTTATAGTGAAAAATAAAAAAAATATACTCCATATAAAAAGAATAACAAAATTTTACCCCGACAAAAAACAAAATTTTACAAAAAAAGTTCACTAGTTAGCTTTTATTATAATTAACAAATGTTAAAACAGATTTTTAAGCCTCTTGCTACTAGGGCCATATTCTTTGGTTCCTAGAATTCAAGTAGAGTGGAGACCAGATGGGTTTTCTGATTCTGGTTTTGAATTTTGTTTAAAACACAGACTTTGAATTAGGTTAGAAGGTGGGCTTGTTTTGAGTTTTGAATCATTTTAATATATGGGCTGGGTTATATATAATATTGGGCTAAAAATTTTATAACAGGGCTGCATTTTCTTTTATCCGGGCTGGACTATTGAAGATGTATAATTGTTAAATGGGCTAGGGATTTGACCCGGGTTGGAACACACCCCAGCCCATACAAAATACACTTGTCCTCCACCAAAAACTTATAATCTACAAAATACACTTGTCCTCCACCAAAAACTTATATATAAACAGAGATACTAAAAATTATATAAAAAGATAGGTTCCATCGAATTGGTCTCAATTCAATATATTATATATCTTATAATCAAACTGAGAAGTTGCAATTGCAATAATGAATACTAATAAACTAGTTTTTGTGGTGTTAGCGTTCTTACTCTTTTGTGGCTCAAGTCTTGAAACTCAAGATATCAACAAGAAACTTCTACCATGTTGCGAGATTTGTGCTCGCAAATGCACAATTTTGGGTGGTCAAATCGATGAAACATGTTACCATCTCTGTGCACTAAATAATTGTTATGTTTATTGCGGTATATATTTTAATATTAAAAAAGAAAAAAAAATTAAACCTACAATGATATCAATGAGATTCTACTTGTAATATTTGCAAAATCTCTTATATTTATTACAATATTTTACTAACTGATTTATATTAAATTAATAACTTAATTTCACAATATTCTTTAAGGTGCTTTTTAAACAAGAATTTTTACTTTTATTATAAACTAGGATAGAATTCTCCAAACTATTGTGTTTGATATAACTAACATAAGCATAATTTTTTCAATAAATATGATGAAACAAATAATCAATCATAGGATTGTCAAAGTGACTTAGTGTTGTTAATATACAAGCATGCTTTGTATAACAGTTGCATACTTGAACAAAAATTTAAAATAAAAGACTTAAGTATAACAAACTCTGTCTTGGTTTTTAAGTTGAACCTAAATAAAAAGGAATCTTTTACCACTAGTCAACCAGAAGATTCTTAAGCAATTTATCATGAATAAAGCATATCTTGTGAGTACACTTATGGTTGTACGTCGACATCAAAAAGAAAAAGACCCATTCCTCTAACTATACTGAATTACTGGCACTTCATGGAATAGGTCGAGAATATATCTATCTTAGGTGTCCTTGGTCCATCATATACGGAATCATATGGTCTTCTAGTCAAAAACCAATTAACTACAATTCTATATTAATATAATGAAGCATGTATCACTCTTACTAGAGAAGGCTACATCAAGGAGATAGGCAAAGCACATTGATCCAAAATTCTTCAGCAAAGAGGTCAAATTGATGGGTACCAGATCCGATTGTGTGAAAATCCGGCAGACTTGTTCACAAAATCCCTTCCTACATCCTCCTTCGAGAAGTTGGTACACAAAATTGGGATGAGTAAATTTTGAGATCTATTGTGATATTCATACTCATCTTTGAAGGAGGGGAGACATGATTTTTTGGATTTTAACAAGACATGATATTAATACATGTCATCCAAAAAAGAGGGTTATGTATGCAAGCGGATAAGTCTAGAATGTTTCAAACTTTACCCTTTGATCTTTTAACTACATATAACTTAAATTCATGTTATTGCGAGTCCATGACTTTTGGCTCTTCAAGTTCATGTAACCTACATCTTGTATACTATAAATAGGTTTGAAGATTGAGCTTGTATAACACACCACCCTGATATCTTTTAACTACATGTAACTTAATTTCATGTCATTACAAGTCCATGAATTTTGACTCTTCAAGTACATGTTATGGGTCCGCTTCTCTGCAATACGCATGAATTGGGGATCTCTTATGGTGAAATCTTCCCACTATCTCTTCAACTCGGATGAATGATCGAGAGCTATAAGGTTATACCTATCATCACATAAACCAAGTTATCGATGAACAAAAATCACAAAAACTAAAACACAAATCAGTATCAAAATAAATTAGAGATTATATAAGATAAATCAATCACAAAAGAAGATTAAATTTTAAAAATACATAGACGTGATAAGATCGGAGGAGTGGAAGACATGAAACATGAGATCCACCATAACTCTTGATAACAATGTTGTATTTTATGAATACAGATTCATACAAATTTGTAGCTAATAAGAATGAGGGAGGATAAATGATAAAAAAATGGAAGGATTTCTTGATATGTAGAGAGCAAACATTATCACCAACTAGTAAACTTTTTCTATTAGTATTAGTGATAATATATGAGCAAGCCAATATGACCTTCATCTTTTTTTTAACTACCTGTAATTAATCCATATCAATATAATTCAAAGTTTCTATTTGTAATTTGTTGAAACATTATTATCAACTTAAGTGTATGTATGTACATCCCACATACATATACAATTGAATTTATTTTTCCTTTATGTGACAAATAAATTCAAATATACAACAATAATTGCATCAAAATTTTATTACGAGTGTGTTTAATTTAGTCAAAAATTGGAAATAACACTAAAATAGTATTTTTAAAAAGATATTGAAAAAATTATTCTATAAACAAGGAAGGAGAACAATTTAGAGCCAATTTTTACTAAAATCACAATTAAAGAGACAAAAGAATATCTTTTACACATTCTTACTCGCATACGAAAGTGCCACACCAAACCACACAAGTTCCAATTTAGACGGAAACAAATTTCCTTAGTTTTTACGAATTTTCATTCATTAGAGAAAGTTTTCTGAATTTTTAACAGAATAGATTTGAAACAGTTGCACAAATTTTCCATCACTCAAATTCAACTTACACAAAATATGACTAGTTTTTATCAAATTCAAGATTTTGTCGATTACATTTTACGTTGACAATTAATTTGGTAAATTCTCGTCGAATTTATTTGTGTAATCTTTTAATTGCTTCAACGAGGGAATCAAAACTATAAATAATCTTTATATTGATAAATCATTTGAGATCGGAATTAATTTCACGGAAAAGATCATTGTATTACGTTTAATTGCACTTATATATATAAATAAAATCATTTCAGTTAATATTTTCATATATGTTGCTACTATTGTACTATGTCATTGTCAACGTAACAAGATTTAACTTAGTATGTATTTAATATGAATCTTAATATTTATTTTGAAGGAACGAATTATTATTATGTGAACTGAGCTAAAATAGAATATCAAAAAATTGATGTAGAGTCATATGATTTAAGCATGATTTTTAAAAATCTCATAGAGTAAAAAGTAATATGTAGCGAACTCAAAATCCACTGAACAATCATACAAAATTCATCATATTATTAAGTATATATATAATATTCACAAGTTTGTGAAATTTAATAAATAATCCACTAATAAATAACATCCTATAATCTTATATTATATTAATTATTTGCTACATATTTTACAAATCTTACACGATTTTGATTTAATTACTTGAATTACAATTGATTTTATACCATAGCATTACATTCTTGTTAATAATAATTTTTATGAGATTTTCCAAATCATGGTGATTACATCTTAAATTTTGATATCCACTTAATAATTTTCATAATCTACAATAAATAAACTTGTCCTCCACCAAAAACTTATATATAAACAGAGATACTAAAAATTATATAAAAAGATAGGTTCCATCGATTGGTCTCAATTCAATATATTATATATCTTATAATTAAGCTGAGGAGTTGCAATGATGAATACTACTCCCTCCGTCCCTTTTTATCTGTCCATTTTGGAAAAAAAAACACATACCAAGGTGTCCTTGATTGTATGAACTTTTTCATTAAATACCTCTAATTAATATCTTGAAAATGATGGAATACCCCTACTTTATGTCTTGAAAACATGAATTCAACCAAGTTTTAAATAAGTCAAGCCTTGAAAATTGAAATTATGAAGATATATTTGAAAAACTATCATTAAATTAGTTTTGAAAGTATAAATGGACAGATAAATAGGGACAAATTTTTACTTCCAAAGTGGACAGATAAATAGGGACGGAGGGAGTAATAAACTAGTTTTTGTGGTGTTAGCGTTCTCACTCCTCTTTTCTGGCTCAAGTCTTGAAACTCAAGATATCAACCAGAAACTTCTACCATGCTGCGAGATTTGTGCCCGCAGATGCACAACTTCGGGTGGTCAAATCGATGAAACATGTTACCATCTTTGTGCACAACATAATTGTTCTGGTTATTGCGGTACACACACATATATTCTTAAACTTATATTAATATATGTATTTATATATATAAATTTATATTGCTGCTCATAAATAATAATTGTGCATTTTTGTTGTGTTACAGGTGCACCGACTAAATTCAAGAAGATGGACAACAATGCTAACAAGAAGCTAGTTTAGGACATGGATATGCATGTGTATAATATTTTTTGCGTGTATGTCATGTACGCATTCTATATTATTCAATCAAATAACAATTTTACGCTAAAATAATCAGAAATAATGTATGTCAAAACTCCTTTTGAGAAATTAATATTCGTCTTTGAATACAATAGAAAACAACCACTTAGATTGACAAATAATAAATAAGAACTTTATTTTTGTTATAAACTTCTTACAAATCACTTAAAAAAATCTATATCTAGAACAAATAAAAATTTGTTAAAAATAGTAGGGCATAATAAGAAAGTATATATATTATTTCAATTGTGTTTTTAACGAATGAGATGCGAAAAATTGACACAAATATTTTGTAACACTCTCCCATTATTGATAAAATATTTTCTCTCCGAATTTGATTATCTCATTCAAAATTGTAAACACAATTAAGGCAATAAAAGTCTACTAGACAGGAAAATGGCCGCATCATCTCCTCCCACAATTAATGGTTTATACAATAATTTGAAATATCAAAAGTTTCAATTCAATATTATTTCATAGCTTTCAAATTTACTCTTTTTACTTAAAATAAATTGCATTCTTCTTAAAGTTGTAATTATTATATTTGTGTGTTTCTTGAATTTAGTGTAGTAATTTTTGTTATTTGCTATTTAAATATATATGAAATTCTATATTAATATATAAAAATTCTTCAGCAAAGAGGTCAAATTGATGTGTACCAGATCCGAGTGCGTGAAAATCCGTCAGACTTGTTCACAAAATCCCTTCCTACATCCTCCTTCGAGAAGTTGGTACACAAAATTGGGATGAGTAAATTTTGAGATCTACTGTGATATTCATACTCATCTTTGAATGAGGGGAGACATGATTTTTTGGATTTTAACACGACATCATATTAATACATGTCATCCAAAAAAGAGGGTTATGTATGCAAGCAGATAAGTCTAGAATGTTTCAAACTTTACCCTTTGATCTTTTAACTACATATAACTTAAATTCATGTTATTACGAGTCCATAACTTTTGGCTCTTCAAGTTCATGTAACCTACATCCTGTATACTATAAATAGGTTTGAAGATTGAGCTTGTATAACACACCAGCCCCAATATCTTTTAGCTACATGTAACTTAATTTCATGTCATTACAAGTCCATGAATTTTCGCTCTTCAAGTACATGTAATGGGTCCGCTTCTGGGGATCTCTTATGGTGAAATCTTCTCACTATCTCTTCAACTCGGATGATTGATGAAGAGCTGATGCATCTCATAAGGTTATACCTATCATCACATAAGCCTAAGTTATCGATGAACAAAATGCACAAAAACGAAAACACATATCAGTATCAAAATAAAATAGAGATTATATAAGATAAATCAATCACAAAAGAAGTTTAAATTTTAAAAATATATAGACGTGATAAGATCGGAGGAGTGGAAGACATGAAACATGAGAATCACCATAACTCTTGATAACAATGTTGTATTTTATGAATACAGATTCATACAAATTTGTAGCTAATAAGAATGAGGGAGGATAAATGATAAAAAAATGGAAGGATTTCTTGATATGTAGAGAGCAAACATTATCACCAACTAGTAAACTTTTTCTATTAGTATTGGTGATAGTATATGAGCAAGCCAATATGACCTTCATCTTTTTTTTAACTACATTTAATTAATGCATATCAATATAATTCAAAGTTTCTATTTGTAATTTGTTGAAACATTATTATCAACTTAAGTGTATGTATGTACATCCCACATACATATACAATTCAATTTATTTTTCTTTTATGTGACAAATAAAGTCAAATATACAACAATAATTGCATCAAAATTTTATTACAAGTGTGTTTAATTTAGTCAAAAATTGGACATAACACTAAAATAGTATTTTTAAAAAGATATTGACAAAATTATTCTATAAACAAGGAAGGAGAACAATTTAGAGCCAATTTCTACTAAAACAACAATTAAAGAGACGAAATAATATCTTTACACATTCTTACTCACATACCAAAGTGCTACACAAAACCACACAAGTTCCAATTTAGACGGAAACAAATTTCCTTAGTTTTACGAATTTTCATTCATTAGAGAAGTTTTCTGAATTTTTAACAGAATAGATTTGAAACAGTTGCACAAATTTTCCTTCACTCAAATTCAACTTCCACAAAATATGACTAGTTTTTATCAAATTCAAGATTTTGTCGATACATTTTACGTTGACAATTAATTTGGTAAATTCTCGTCGAATTTATTTGTGTAATCTTTTAGTTGCTTCAACGAGGGAATCAAAACCATAAATAATCTTTATATTGATAAATCATTTGAGATCGGAATTAATTTCACGGCAAAGATCATTGTATTACGTTCAATTGCACTTATATATATAAACAAAATCATTTCAGTTAATATTTTCATATATGTTGCTACTATTATACTATGTCAGTGTCAACGTAACAAGATTTAACTTAGTAGGTATATAATATGAATCTTCATATTTATTTTGAAGGAACGAATTATTATTATGTGAACTGAGCTAAAATAATATATCAAAAAATTGATGTAGAGTCATATGATTTAAGCATGATTTTTCAAAATCTCATAGAGTAAACACTAATTTGTAGCGAACTCAAAATCCACTGAACAATCATACAAAATTCATCATATTATTAAGTATATAAATAATATTCACAAGTTTGTGAAATTTAATAAATAATCCACTAATAAATAATATCCTATAATCTTATATTATATTAATTATTTGCTACATATTTTTCAAATCTTACACGATTTTGATTTAATTACTTGAATTACAAATGATTTTATACCATAGCATTAAATTCTTGTTAATAATAATTTTTATGAGATTTTCCAAATCATAGTGATTACATCTTAAATTTTGATATCCACTTAATAATTTTCATAATCTACAATAAATACACTTGTCGCCCACCAAAAACTTATATATAAACAGAGATACTAAAAATTATATAAAAAGATAGGTTCCATCGATTGGTCTCAATTCAATATATTATATATCTTATAATTAAGCTGAGAAGTTGCAATGATGAATACTAATAAACTAGTTTTGTGGGTGTTAGCGTTCTCACTCCTCTTTTCTGGCTCAGTCTTGAAACTCAAGATATCAACGAGAAACTTCTACCATGTTGCGAGATTGTGCCCGCAGATGCACAACTTCGGTGGTCAAATCGATGAAACATGTTATCATCTTTGTGCACAACATAATTGTTCTGGTTATTGCGGTACACACACATATATTCTTAAACTTATATTAATATATGTATTTATATATATAAATTTATATTGCTGCTCATAAATAATAATTGTGCATTTTTGTTGTGTTACAGGTGCACCGACTAAATTCAAGAAGATGGACAACAATGCTAACAAGAAGCTAGTTTAGGACATGGATATGCATGTGTATAATATTTTTTGCGTGTATGTCATGTACGCGTTCTATATTATTCAATCAAATAACAATTTTACGCTAAAATAATCAGAAATAATGTATGTCAAAACTCCTTTTGAGAAATTAATATTCGTCTTTGAATACAATAGAAAACAACCACTTAGATTGACAAATAATAAATAAGAACTTTATTTTTGTTATAAACTTCTTACAAATCACTTAAAAAAATCTATATCTAGAACAAATAAAAATTTGTTAAAAATAGTAGGGCATAATAAGAACGTATATATATTATTTCAATTGTGTTTTTAACGAATGAGATGCGAAAAATTGACACAAATATTTTGTAACACTCTCCCATTATTGATAAAATATTTTCTCTCCGAATTTGATTATCTCATTCAAAATTGTAAACACAATTAAGGCAATAAAATCTACCAGACAGGAAAATGGCCGCATCATCTCCTCCCACAATTAATGGTTTATACAATAATTTGAAATATCAAAAGTTTCAATTCAATATTATTTCATAGCTTTCAAATTTACTCTTTTTACTTAAATAAATTGCATTCTTCTTAAAGTTGTAATTATTATATTTGTGTGTTTCTTGAATTTAGTGTAGTAATTTTTGTTATTTGCTATTTATATATATATGAAATTCTATATTAATATATAAAAATTCTTCAGCAAAGAGGTCAAATTGATGTGTACCAGATCCGAGTGCGTGAAAATCCGTCAGACTTGTTCACAGAATCCCTTCCTACATCCTCCTTCGAGAAGTTGGTACACAAAATTGGGATGAGTAAATTTTGAGATCTACTGTGATATTCATACTCATCTTTGAATGAGGGGAGACATGATTTTTTGGATTTTAACACGACATCATATTAATACATGTCATCCAAAAAAGAGGGTTATGTATGCAAGCAGATAAGTCTAGAATGTTTCAAACTTTACCCTTTGATCTTTTAACTACATATAACTTAAATTCATGTTATTACGAGTCCATAACTTTTGGCTCTTCAGTTCATGTAACCTACATCCTGTATACTATAAATAGGTTTGAAGATTGAGCTTGTATAACACACCAGCCCCAATATCTTTTAGCTACATGTAACTTAATTTCATGTCATTACAAGTCCATGAATTTTGGCTCTTCAAGTACATGTAATGGGTCCGCTTCTGGGGATCTCTTATGGTGAAATCTTCCCACTATCTCTTCAACTCGGATGAATGATGAGACTGATGCATCTCATAAGGTTATACCTATCATCACATAAACCTAAGTTACCGATGAACAAATGCACAAAAACTAAAACACAATCAGCCAATATCAAAATAAAATAGAGATTATATAAGATAAATCAATCACAAAAGAAGTTTAAATTTAAAAATATATAGACGTGATAAGATCGGAGGAGTGGAAGACATGAACTTCGAGAAGTTGGTACACAAAATTGGGATGAGTAAATTTTGAGATCTACTGTGATATTCATACTCATCTTTGAATGAGGGGAGACATGAATTTTTGGATTTTAAACACGACATCATATTAATACATGTCATCCAAAAAAGAGGGTTATGTATGCAAGCAGATAAGTCTAGAATGTTTCAAACTTTACCCTTTGATCTTTTACTACATATAACTTAAATTCATGTTATTACGAGTCCATAACTTTTGGCTCTTCAAGTTCATGTAACCTACATCCTGTATACTATAAATAGGTTTGAAGATTGAGCTTGTATAACACCCAGCCCCAATATCTTTTAGCTACATGTAACTTAATTTCATGTCATTACAAGTCCATGAATTTTGGCTCTTCAAGTACATGTAATGGGTCCGCTTCTGGGGATCTCTTATGGTGAAATCTTCCCACTATCTCTTCAACTCGGATGAATGATGGAGAGCTGATGCATCTCATAAGGTTATACCTATCATCACATAAACCTAAGTTATCGATGAACAAAATGCACAAAAACTAAAACACAAATCAGTATCAAAATAAAATAGAGATTATATAAGATAAATCAATCACAAAAGAAGTTTAAATTTTAAAAATATATAGACGTGATAAGATCGGAGGAGTGGAAGACATGAAACATGAGAATCACCATAACTCTTGATAACAATGTCGTATTTTATGAATACAGATTCATACAAATTTGTAGCTAATAAGAATGAGGGAGGATAAATGATAAAAAATGGAAGGATTTCTTGATATGTAGAGAGCAAACATTATCACCAACTAGTAAACTTTTTCTATTAGTATTGGTGATAGTATATGAGCAAGCCAATATGACCTTCATCTTTTTTTTTAACTACATTTAATTAATGCATATCAATATAATTCAAAGTTTCTATTTGTAATTTGTTGAAACATTATTATCAACTTAAGTGTATGTATGTACATCCCACATACATATACAATTCAATTTATTTATCTTTTATGTGACAAATAAAGTCAAATATACAACAATAATTGCATCAAAATTTTATTACGAGTGTGTTTAATTTAGTCAAAAATTGGAAATAACACTAAAATAGTATTTTTAAAAAGATATTGAAAAAATTATTCTATAAACAAGGAAGGAGAACAATTTAAAGCCAATTTTTACTAAAACAACAATTAAAGAGACGAAATAATATCTTTTACACATTCTTACTCACATACCAAAGTGCCACACAAAACCACACAAGTTCCAATTTAGACGGAAACAAATTTCCTTAGTTTTTACGAATTTTCATTCATTAGAGAAAGTTTTCTGAATTTTTAACAGAATAGATTTGAAACAGTTGCACAAATTTTCCTTCACTCAAATTCAACTTCCACAAAATATGACTAGTTTTTATCAAATTCAAGATTTTGTCGATTACATTTTACGTTGACAATTAATTTGGTAAATTCTCGTCGAATTTATTTGTGTAATCTTTTAGTTGCTTCAACGAGGGAATCAAAACCATAAATAATCTTTATATTGATAAATCATTTGAGATCGGAATTAATTTCACGGAAAAGATCATTGTATTACGTTCAATTGCACTTATATATATAAACAAAATCATTCAGTTAATATTTTCATATATGTTGCTACTATTATACTATGTCATTGTCAACGTAACAGATTTAACTTAGTATGTATATAATATGAATCTTCATATTTATTTTGAAGGAACGAATTATTATTATGTGAACTGAGCTAAAATAATATATCAAAAAATTGATGTAGAGTCATATGATTTAAGCATGATTTTCAAAATCTCATAGAGTAAACAGTAATTTGTAGCGAACTCAAAATCCACTGAACAATCATACAAAATTCATCATATTATTAAGTATATAAATAATATTCACAAGTTTGTGAAATTTAATAAATAATCCACTAATAAATAATATCCTATAATCTTATATTATATTAATTATTTGCTACATATTTTCAAATCTTACACGATTTTGATTTAATTACTTGAATTACAAATGATTTTATACCATAGCATTAAATTCTTGTTAATAATAATTTTTATGAGATTTTCCAAATCATAGTGATTACATCTTAAATTTTGATATCCACTTAATAATTTTCATAATCTACAATAAATACACTTGTCGCCCACCGAAAACTTATATATAAACAGAGATACTAAAATTATATAAAAAGATAGGTTCCATCGATTGGTCTCAATTCAATATATTATATATCTTATAATTAAGCTGAGAAGTTGCAATGATGAATACTAATAAACTAGTTTTTGTGGTGTTAGCGTTCTCACTCCTCTTTTCTGGCTCAAGTCTTGAAACTCAAGATATCAACGAGAAACTTCTACCATGTTGCGAGATTTGTGCCCGCAGATGCACAACTTCGGGTGGTCAAATCGATGAAACATGTTATCATCTTTGTGCACAACATAATTGTTCTGGTTATTGCGGTACACACACATATATTCTTAAACTTATATTAATATATGTATTTATATATATAAATTTATATTGCTGCTCATAAATAATAATTGTGCATTTTTGTTGTGTTACAGGTGCACCGACTAAATTCAAGAAGATGGACAACAATGCTAACAAGAAGCTAGTTTAGGACATGGATATGCATGTGTATAATATTTTTTGGATTTTACACGACATATATTAATACATTACCAAAAAAGATATGTATGTCAAGAGAAATAAAGGGTTTGTATAGAATGCAATATTCAGAACTTTACCCTTTGATCAAACTTTTAACTTTATCATATAACTACATATAAATTCATGTTATTAGTCCATAAGTTCCATTACTTTGGCTCTTCAAGTTCATGTAACCTACATCCTGTATACTATAAATAGGTTTGAAGATTGAGCTTGTATAACACACCAGCCCCAATATCTTTTAGCTACATGTAACTTAATTTCATGTCATTACAGTCCATGAATTTTGGCTCTTCAAGTACATGTAATGGGTCCGCTTCTGGGGATCTCTTATGGTGAAATCTTCCCACTATCTCTTCAACTCGGATGAATGATGGAGAGCTGATGCATCTCATAAGGTTATACCTATCATCACATAAACCTAAGTTATCGATGAACAAAATGCACAAAAACTAAAACACAAATCAGTATCAAAATAAAATAGAGATTATATAAGATAAATCAATCACAAAAGAAGTTTAAATTTTAAAAATATATAGACGTGATAAGATCGGAGGAGTGGAAGACATGAAACATGAGAATCACCATAACTCTTGATAACAATGTTGTATTTTATGAATACAGATTCATATAAATTTGTAGCTAATAAGAATGAGGGAGGATAAATGATAAAAAAATGGAAGGATTTCTTGATATGTAGAGAGCAAACATTATCACCAGCTAGTAAACGTTTTCTATTAGTATTGGTGATAGTATATGAGCAAGCCAATATGACCTTCATCTTTTTTTTAACTACATTTAATTAATGCATATCAATATAATTCAAAGTTTCTATTTGTAATTTGTTGAAACATTATTATCAACTTAAGTGTATGTATGTACATCCCACATACATATACAATTCAATTTATTTTTCTTTTATGTGACAAATAAAGTCAAATATACAACAATAATTGCATCAAAATTTTATTACGAGTGTGTTTAATTTAGTCAAAAATTGGAAATAACACTAAAATAGTATTTTAAAAAGATATTGACAAAATTATTCTATAAACAAGGAGAACAATTTAGAGCCAATTTCTACTAAAACAACAATTAAAGAGACGAAATAATATCTTTTACACATTCTTACTCACATACCAAAGTGCCACACAAAACCACACAAGTTCCAATTTAGACGGAAACAAATTTCCTTAGTTTTTACGAATTTTCATTCATTAGAGAAAGTTTTCTGAATTTTTAACAGAATAGATTTGAAACAGTTGCACAAATTTTCCTTCACTCAAATTCAACTTCCACAAAATATGACTAGTTTTTATCAAATTCAAGATTTTGTCGATTACATTTTACGTTGACAATTAATTTGGTAAATTCTCGTCGAATTTATTTGTGTAATCTTTTAGTTGCTTCAACGAGGGAATCAAAACCATAAATAATCTTTATATTGATAAATCATTTGAGATCGGAATTAATTTCACGGAAAAGATCATTGTATTACGTTCAATTGCACTTATATATATAAACAAAATCATTTCAGTTAATATTTTCATACATGTTGCTACTATTATACTATGTCATTGTCAACGTAACAAGATTTAACTTAGTATGTATATAATATGAATCTTCATATTTATTTTGAAGGAACGAATTATTATTATGTGAACTGAGCTAAAATAATATATCAAAAAATTGATGTAGAGTCATATGATTTAAGCATGATTTTTCAAAATCTCATAGAGTAAACAGTAATTTGTAGCGAACTCAAAATCCACTGAACAATCATACAAAATTCATCATATTATTAAGTATATAAATAATATTCACAAGTTTGTGAAATTTAATAAATAATCCACTAATAAATAATATCCTATAATCTTATATTATATTAATTATTTGCTACATATTTTTCAAATCTTACACGATTTTGATTTAATTACTTGAATTACAAATGATTTTATACCATAGCATTAAATTCTTGTTAATAATAATTTTTATGAGATTTTCCAAATCATAGTGATTACATCTTAAATTTTGATATCCACTTAATAATTTTCATAATCTACAATAAATACACTTGTCGCCCACCAAAAACTTATATATAAACAGAGATACTAAAAATTATATAAAAAGATAGGTTCCATCGATTGGTCTCAATTCAATATATTATATATCTTATAATTAAGCTGAGAAGTTGCAATGATGAATACTAATAAACTAGTTTTTGTGGTGTTAGCGTTCTCACTCCTCTTTTCTGGCTCAAGTCTTGAAACTCAAGATATCAACGAGAAACTTCTACCATGTTGCGAGATTTGTGCCCGCAGATGCACAACTTCGGGTGGTCAAATCGATGAAACATGTTATCATCTTTGTGCACAACATAATTGTTCTGGTTATTGCGGTACACACACATATATTCTTAAACTTATATTAATATATGTATTTATATATATAAATTTATATTGCTGCTCATAAATAATAATTGTGCATTTTTGTTGTGTTACAGGTGCACCGACTAAATTCAAGAAGATGGACAACAATGCTAACAAGAAGCTAGTTTAGGACATGGATATGCATGTGTATAATATTTTTTGCGTGTATGTCATGTACGCGTTCTATATTATTCAATCAAATAACAATTTTACGCTAAAATAATCAGAAATAATGTATGTCAAAACTCCTTTTGAGAAATTAATATTCGTCTTTGAATACAATAGAAAACAACCACTTAGATTGACAAATAATAAATAAGAACTTTATTTTTGTTATAAACTTCTTACAAATCACTTAAAAAAATCTATATCTAGAACAAATAAAAATTTGTTAAAAATAGTAGGGCATAATAAGAACGTATATATATTATTTCAATTGTGTTTTTAACGAATGAGATGCGAAAAATTGACACAAATATTTTGTAACACTCTCCCATTATTGATAAAATATTTTCTCTCCGAATTTGATTATCTCATTCAAAATTGTAAACACAATTAAGGCAATAAAAATCTACCAGACAGGAAAATGGCCGCATCATCTCCTCCCACAATTAATGGTTTATACAATAATTTGAAATATCAAAAGTTTCAATTCAATATTATTTCATAGCTTTCAAATTTACTCTTTTTACTTAAAATAAATTGCATTCTTCTTAAAGTTGTAATTATTATATTTGTGTGTTTCTTGAATTTAGTGTAGTAATTTTTGTTATTTGCTATTTAAATATATATGAAATTCTATATTAATATATAAAAATTCTTCAGCAAAGAGGTCAAATTGATGTGTACCAGATCCGAGTGCGTGAAAATCCGTCAGACTTGTTCACAAAATCCCTTCCTACATCCTCCTTCGAGAAGTTGGTACACAAAATTGGGATGAGTAAATTTTGAGATCTACTGTGATATTCATACTCATCTTTGAATGAGGGGAGACATGATTTTTTGGATTTTAACACGACATCATATTAATACATGTCATCCAAAAAAGAGGGTTATGTATGCAAGCAGATAAGTCTAGAATGTTTCAAACTTTACCCTTTGATCTTTTAACTACATATAACTTAAATTCATGTTATTACGAGTCCATAACTTTTGGCTCTTCAAGTTCATGTAACCTACATCCTGTATACTATAAATAGGTTTGAAGATTGAGCTTGTATAACACACCAGCCCCAATATCTTTTAGCTACATGTAACTTAATTTCATGTCATTACAAGTCCATGAATTTTGGCTCTTCAAGTACATGTAATGGGTCCGCTTCTGGGGATCTCTTATGGTGAAATCTTCCCACTATCTCTTCAACTCGGATGAATGATGGAGAGCTGATGCATCTCATAAGGTTATACCTATCATCACATAAACCTAAGTTACCGATGAACAAAATGCACAAAAACTAAAACACAAATCAGTATCAAAATAAAATAGAGATTATATAAGATAAATCAATCACAAAAGAAGTTTAAATTTTAAAAATATATAGACGTGATAAGATCGGAGGAGTGGAAGACATGAAACATGAGAATCACCATAACTCTTGATAACAATGTTGTATTTTATGAATACAGATTCATATAAATTTGTAGCTAATAAGAATGAGGGAGGATAAATGATAAAAAATGGAAGGATTTCTTGATATGTAGAGAGCAAACATTATCACCAGCTAGTAAACGTTTTCTATTAGTATTGGTGATAGTATATGAGCAAGCCAATATGACCTTCATCTTTTTTTTAACTACATTTAATTAATGCATATCAATATAATTCAAAGTTTCTATTTGTAATTTGTTGAAACATTATTATCAACTTAAGTGTATGTATGTACATCCCACATACATATACAATTCAATTTATTTTTCTTTTATGTGACAAATAAAGTCAAATATACAACAATAATTGCATCAAAATTTTATTACGAGTGTGTTTAATTTAGTCAAAAATTGGAAATAACACTAAAATAGTATTTTTAAAAAGATATTGACAAAATTATTCTATAAACAAGGAAGGAGAACAATTTAGAGCCAATTTCTACTAAAACAACAATTAAAGAGACGAAATAATATCTTTTACACATTCTTACTCACATACCAAAGTGCCACACAAAACCACACAAGTTCCAATTTAGACGGAAACAAATTTCCTTAGTTTTTACGAATTTTCATTCATTAGAGAAAGTTTTCTGAATTTTTAACAGAATAGATTTGAAACAGTTGCACAAATTTTCCTTCACTCAAATTCAACTTCCACAAAATATGACTAGTTTTTATCAAATTCAAGATTTTGTCGATTACATTTTACGTTGACAATTAATTTGGTAAATTCTCGTCGAATTTATTTGTGTAATCTTTTAGTTGCTTCAACGAGGGAATCAAAACTATAAATAATCTTTATATTGATAAATCATTTGAGATCGGAATTAATTTCACGGAAAAGATCATTGTATTACGTTCAATTGCACTTATATATATAAACAAAATCATTTCAGTTAATATTTTCATATATGTTGCTACTATTATACTATGTCATTGTCAACGTAACAAGATTTAACTTAGTATGTATATAATATGAATCTTCATATTTATTTTGAAGGAACGAATTATTATTATGTGAACTGAGCTAAAATAATATATCAAAAAATTGATGTAGAGTCATATGATTTAAGCATGATTTTTCAAAATCTCATAGAGTAAAAAGTAATTTGTAGCGAACTCAAAATCCACTGAACAATCATACAAAATTCATCATATTATTAAGTATATAAATAATATTCACAAGTTTGTGAAATTTAATAAATAATCCACTAATAAATAATATCCTATAATCTTATATTATATTAATTATTTGCTACATATTTTTCAAATCTTACACGATTTTGATTTAATTACTTGAATTACAAATGATTTTATACCATAGCATTAAATTCTTGTTAATAATAATTTTATGAGATTTTCCAAATCATAGTGATTACATCTTAAATTTTGATATCCACTTAATAATTTTCATAATCTACAATAAATACACTTGTCGCCCACCAAAACTTATATATAAACAGAGATACTAAAAATTATATAAAAAGATAGGTTCCATCGATTGGTCTCAATTCAATATATTATATATCTTATAATTAAGCTGAGAAGTTGCAATGATGAATACTAATAAACTAGTTTTTGTGGTGTTAGCGTTCTCACTCCTCTTTTCTGGCTCAAGTCTTGAAACTCAAGATATCAACGAGAAACTTCTACCATGTTGCGAGATTTGTGCCCGCAGATGCACAACTTCGGGTGGTCAAATCGATGAAACATGTTATCATCTTTGTGCACAACATAATTGTTCTGGTTATTGCGGTACACACACATATATTCTTAAACTTATATTAATATATGTATTTATATATATAAATTTATATTGCTGCTCATAAATAATAATTGTGCATTTTTGTTGTGTTACAGGTGCACCGACTAAATTCAAGAAGATGGACAACAATGCTAACAAGAAGCTAGTTTAGGACATGGATATGCATGTGTATAATATTTTTTGCGTGTATGTCATGTACGCGTTCTATATTATTCAATCAAATAACAATTTTACGCTAAAATAATCAGAAATAATGTATGTCAAAACTCCTTTTGAGAAATTAATATTCGTCTTTGAATACAATAGAAAACAACCACTTAGATTGACAAATAATAAATAAGAACTTTATTTTTGTTATAAACTTCTTACAAATCACTTAAAAAAATCTATATCTAGAACAAATAAAAATTTGTTAAAAATAGTAGGGCATAATAAGAACGTATATATATTATTTCAATTGTGTTTTTAACGAATGAGATGCGAAAAATTGACACAAATATTTTGTAACACTCTCCCATTATTGATAAAATATTTTCTCTCCGAATTTGATTATCTCATTCAAAATTGTAAACACAATTAAGGCAATAAAAATCTACTAGACAGGAAAATGGCCGCATCATCTCCTCCCACAATTAATGGTTTATACAATAATTTGAAATATCAAAAGTTTCAATTCAATATTATTTCATAGCTTTCAAATTTACTCTTTTTACTTAAAATAAATTGCATTCTTCTTAAAGTTGTAATTATTATATTTGTGTGTTTCTTGAATTTAGTGTAGTAATTTTTGTTATTTGCTATTTAAATATATATGAAATTCTATATTAATATATAAAAATTCTTCAGCAAAGAGGTCAAATTGATGTGTACCAGATCCGAGTGCGTGAAAATCCGTCAGACTTGTTCACAAAATCCCTTCCTACATCCTCCTTCGAGAAGTTGGTACACAAAATTGGGATGAGTAAATTTTGAGATCTACTGTGATATTCATACTCATCTTTGAATGAGGGGAGACATGATTTTTTGGATTTTAACACGACATCATATTAATACATGTCATCCAAAAAAGAGGGTTATGTATGCAAGCAGATAAGTCTAGAATGTTTCAAACTTTACCCTTTGATCTTTTAACTACATATAACTTAAATTCATGTTATTACGAGTCCATAACTTTTGGCTCTTCAAGTTCATGTAACCTACATCCTGTATACTATAAATAGGTTTGAAGATTGAGCTTGTATAACACACCAGCCCCAATATCTTTTAGCTACATGTAACTTAATTTCATGTCATTACAAGTCCATGAATTTTGGCTCTTCAAGTACATGTAATGGGTCCGCTTCTGGGGATCTCTTATGGTGAAATCTTCCCACTATCTCTTCAACTCGGATGAATGATGGAGAGCTGATGCATCTCATAAGGTTATACCTATCATCACATAAACCTAAGTTACCGATGAACAAAATGCACAAAAACTAAAACACAAATCAGTATCAAAATAAAATAGAGATTATATAAGATAAATCAATCACAAAAGAAGTTTAAATTTTAAAAATATATAGACGTGATAAGATCGGAGGAGTGGAAGACATGAAACATGAGAATCACCATAACTCTTGATAACAATGTTGTATTTTATGAATACAGATTCATATAAATTTGTAGCTAATAAGAATGAGGGAGGATAAATGATAAAAAAATGGAAGGATTTCTTGATATGTAGAGAGCAAACATTATCACCAGCTAGTAAACGTTTTCTATTAGTATTGGTGATAGTATATGAGCAAGCCAATATGACCTTCATCTTTTTTTTAACTACATTTAATTAATGCATATCAATATAATTCAAAGTTTCTATTTGTAATTTGTTGAAACATTATTATCAACTTAAGTGTATGTATGTACATCCCACATACATATACAATTCAATTTATTTTTCTTTTATGTGACAAATAAAGTCAAATATACAACAATAATTGCATCAAAATTTTATTACGAGTGTGTTTAATTTAGTCAAAAATTGGAAATAACACTAAAATAGTATTTTTAAAAAGATATTGACAAAATTATTCTATAAACAAGGAAGGAGAACAATTTAGAGCCAATTTCTACTAAAACAACAATTAAAGAGACGAAATAATATCTTTTACACATTCTTACTCACATACCAAAGTGCCACACAAAACCACACAAGTTCCAATTTAGACGGAAACAAATTTCCTTAGTTTTTACGAATTTTCATTCATTAGAGAAAGTTTTCTGAATTTTTAACAGAATAGATTTGAAACAGTTGCACAAATTTTCCTTCACTCAAATTCAACTTCCACAAAATATGACTAGTTTTTATCAAATTCAAGATTTTGTCGATTACATTTTACGTTGACAATTAATTTGGTAAATTCTCGTCGAATTTATTTGTGTAATCTTTTAGTTGCTTCAACGAGGGAATCAAAACTATAAATAATCTTTATATTGATAAATCATTTGAGATCGGAATTAATTTCACGGAAAAGATCATTGTATTACGTTCAATTGCACTTATATATATAAACAAAATCATTTCAGTTAATATTTTCATATATGTTGCTACTATTATACTATGTCATTGTCAACGTAACAAGATTTAACTTAGTATGTATATAATATGAATCTTCATATTTATTTTGAAGGAACGAATTATTATTATGTGAACTGAGCTAAAATAATATATCAAAAAATTGATGTAGAGTCATATGATTTAAGCATGATTTTTCAAAATCTCATAGAGTAAACAGTAATTTGTAGCGAACTCAAAATCCACTGAACAATCATACAAAATTCATCATATTATTAAGTATATAAATAATATTCACAAGTTTGTGAAATTTAATAAATAATCCACTAATAAATAATATCCTATAATCTTATATTATATTAATTATTTGCTACATATTTTTCAAATCTTACACGATTTTGATTTAATTACTTGAATTACAAATGATTTTATACCATAGCATTAAATTCTTGTTAATAATAATTTTATGAGATTTTCCAAATCATAGTGATTACATCTTAAATTTTGATATCCACTTAATAATTTTCATAATCTACAATAAATACACTTGTCGCCCACCAAAACTTATATATAAACAGAGATACTAAAAATTATATAAAAAGATAGGTTCCATCGATTGGTCTCAATTCAATATATTATATATCTTATAATTAAGCTGAGAAGTTGCAATGATGAATACTAATAAACTAGTTTTTGTGGTGTTAGCGTTCTCACTCCTCTTTTCTGGCTCAAGTCTTGAAACTCAAGATATCAACGAGAAACTTCTACCATGTTGCGAGATTTGTGCCCGCAGATGCACAACTTCGGGTGGTCAAATCGATGAAACATGTTATCATCTTTGTGCACAACATAATTGTTCTGGTTATTGCGGTACACACACATATATTCTTAAACTTATATTAATATATGTATTTATATATATAAATTTATATTGCTGCTCATAAATAATAATTGTGCATTTTTGTTGTGTTACAGGTGCACCGACTAAATTCAAGAAGATGGACAACAATGCTAACAAGAAGCTAGTTTAGGACATGGATATGCATGTGTATAATATTTTTTGCGTGTATGTCATGTACGCGTTCTATATTATTCAATCAAATAACAATTTTACGCTAAAATAATCAGAAATAATGTATGTCAAAACTCCTTTTGAGAAATTAATATTCGTCTTTGAATACAATAGAAAACAACCACTTAGATTGACAAATAATAAATAAGAACTTTATTTTTGTTATAAACTTCTTACAAATCACTTAAAAAAATCTATATCTAGAACAAATAAAAATTTGTTAAAAATAGTAGGGCATAATAAGAACGTATATATATTATTTCAATTGTGTTTTTAACGAATGAGATGCGAAAAATTGACACAAATATTTTGTAACACTCTCCCATTATTGATAAAATATTTTCTCTCCGAATTTGATTATCTCATTCAAAATTGTAAACACAATTAAGGCAATAAAAATCTACTAGACAGGAAAATGGCCGCATCATCTCCTCCCACAATTAATGGTTTATACAATAATTTGAAATATCAAAAGTTTCAATTCAATATTATTTCATAGCTTTCAAATTTACTCTTTTACTTAAAATAAATTGCATTCTTCTTAAAGTTGTAATTATTATATTTGTGTGTTTCTTGAATTTAGTGTAGTAATTTTTGTTATTTGCTATTTAAATATATATGAAATTCTATATTAATATATAAAAATTCTTCAGCAAAGAGGTCAAATTGATGTGTACCAGATCCGAGTGCGTGAAAATCCGTCAGACTTGTTCACAAAATCCCTTCCTACATCCTCCTTCGAGAAGTTGGTACACAAAATTGGGATGAGTAAATTTTGAGATCTACTGTGATATTCATACTCATCTTTGAATGAGGGGAGACATGATTTTTTGGATTTTAACACGACATCATATTAATACATGTCATCCAAAAAAGAGGGTTATGTATGCAAGCAGATAAGTCTAGAATGTTTCAAACTTTACCCTTTGATCTTTTAACTACATATAACTTAAATTCATGTTATTACGAGTCCATAACTTTTGGCTCTTCAAGTTCATGTAACCTACATCCTGTATACTATAAATAGGTTTGAAGATTGAGCTTGTATAACACACCAGCCCCAATATCTTTTAGCTACATGTAACTTAATTTCATGTCATTACAAGTCCATGAATTTTCGCTCTTCAAGTACATGTAATGGGTCCGCTTCTGGGGATCTCTTATGGTGAAATCTTCCCACTATCTCTTCAACTCGGATGAATGATGGAGAGCTGATGCATCTCATAAGGTTATACCTATCATCACATAAACCTAAGTTATCGATGAACAAAATGCACAAAAACTAAAACACAAATCAGTATCAAAATAAAATAGAGATTATATAAGATAAATCAATCACAAAAGAAGTTTAAATTTTAAAAATATATAGACGTGATAAGATCGGAGGAGTGGAAGACATGAAACATGAGAATCACCATAACTCTTGATAACAATGTTGTATTTTATGAATACAGATTCATACAAATTTGTAGCTAATAAGAATGAGGGAGGATAAATGATAAAAAATGGAAGGATTTCTTGATATGTAGAGAGCAAACATTATCACCAACTAGTAAACTTTTTCTATTAGTATTGGTGATAGTATATGAGCAAGCCAATATGACCTTCATCTTTTTTTTAACTACATTTAATTAATGCATATCAATATAATTCAAAGTTTCTATTTGTAATTTGTTGAAACATTATTATCAACTTAAGTGTATGTATGTACATCCCACATACATATACAATTCAATTTATTTTTCTTTTATGTGACAAATAAAGTCAAATATACAACAATAATTGCATCAAAATTTTATTACGAGTGTGTTTAATTTAGTCAAAAATTGGAAATAACACTAAAATAGTATTTTTAAAAAGATATTGAAAAAATTATTCTATAAACAAGGAAGGAGAACAATTTAGAGCCAATTTCTACTAAAACAACAATTAAAGAGACGAAATAATATCTTTTACACATTCTTACTCACATACCAAAGTGCCACACAAATCACACAAGTTCCAATTTAGACGGAAATAAATTTCCTTAGTTTTTACGAATTTTCATTCATTAGAGAAAGTTTTCTGAATTTTTAACAGAATAGATTTGAAACAGTTGCACAAATTTTCCTTCACTCAAATTCAACTTCCACAAAATATGACTAGTTTTTATCAAATTCAAGATTTTGTCGATTACATTTTACGTTGACAATTAATTTGGTAAATTCTCGTCGAATTTATTTGTGTAATCTTTTAGTTGCTTCAACGAGGGAATCAAAACCATAAATAATCTTTATATTGATAAATCATTTGAGATCAGAATTAATTTCACGGAAAAGATCATTGTATTACGTTCAATTGCACTTATATATATAAACAAAATCATTTCAGTTAATATTTTCATATATGTTGCTACTATTATACTATGTCATTGTCAACGTAACAAGATTTAACTTAGTATGTATATAATATGAATCTTCATATTTATTTTGAAGGAACGAATTATTATTATGTGAACTGAGCTAAAATAAAATATCAAAAAATTGATGTAGAGTCATATGATTTAAGCATGATTTTTCAAAATCTCATAGAGTAAACAGTAACTTGTAGCGAACTCAAAATCCACTGAACAATCATACAAAATTCATCATATTATTAAGTATATAAATAATATTCACAAGTTTGTGAAATTTAATAAATAATCCACTAATAAATAATATCCTATAATCTTATATTATATTAATTATTTGCTACATATTTTTCAAATCTTACACGATTTTGATTTAATTACTTGAATTACAAATGATTTTATACCATAGCATTAAATTCTTGTTAATAATAATTTTTATGAGATTTTCCAAATCATAGTGATTACATCTTAAATTTTGATATCCACTTAATAATTTTCATAATCTACAATAAATACACTTGTCGCCCACCAAAAACTTATATATAAACAGAGATACTAAAAATTATATAAAAAGATAGGTTCCATCGATTGGTCTCAATTCAATATATTATATATCTTATAATTAAGCTGAGAAGTTGCAATGATGAATACTAATAAACTAGTTTTTGTGGTGTTAGCGTTCTCACTCCTCTTTTCTGGCTCAAGTCTTGAAACTCAAGATATCAACGAGAAACTTCTACCATGTTGCGAGATTTGTGCCCGCAGATGCACAACTTCGGGTGGTCAAATCGATGAAACACGTTATCATCTTTGTGCACAACATAATTGTTCTGGTTATTGCGGTACACACACATATATTCTTAAGCTTATATTAATATATGTATTTATATATATAAATTTATATTGCTGCTCATAAATAATAATTGTGCATTTTTGTTGTGTTACAGGTGCACCGACTAAATTCAAGAAGATGGACAACAATGCTAACAAGAAGCTTGTTTAGGACATGGATATGCATGTGTATAATATTTTTTGCGTGTATGTCATGTACGCGTTCTATATTATTCAATCAAATAACAATTTTACGCTAAAATAATCAGAAATAATGTATGTCAAAACTCCTTTTGAGAAATTAATATTCGTCTTTGAATACAATAGAAAACAACCACTTAGATTGACAAATAATAAATAAGTACTTTATTTTTGTTATAAACTTCTTACAAATCACTTAAAAAAATCTATATCTAGAACAAATAAAAATTTGTTAAAAATAGTAGGGCATAATAAGAACGTATATATATTATTTCAATTGTGTTTTTAACGAATGAGATGCGAAAAATTGACACAAATATTTTGTAACACTCTCCCATTATTGATAAAATATTTTCTCTCCGAATTTGATTATCTCATTCAAAATTGTAAACACAATTAAGACAATAAAAATCTACCAGACAGGAAAATGGCCGCATCATCTCCTCCCACAATTAATGGTTTATACAATAATTTGAAATATCAAAAGTTTCAATTCAATATTATTTCATAGCTTTCAAATTTACTCTTTTTACTTAAAATAAATTGCATTCTTCTTAAAGTTGTAATTATTATATTTGTGTGTTTCTTGAATTTAGTGTAGTAATTTTTGTTATTTGCAATTTAAATATATATGAAATTCTATATTAATATATAAAAATTCTTCAGCAAAGAGGTCAAATTGATGTGTACCAGATCCGAGTGCGTGAAAATCCGTCAGACTTGTTCACAAAATCCCTTCCTACATCCTCCTTCGAGAAGTTGGTACACAAAATTGGGATGAGTAAATTTTGAGATCTACTGTGATATTCATACTCATCTTTGAATGAGGGGAGACATGATTTTTGGGATTTTAACACGACATCATATTAATACATGTCATCCAAAAAAGAGGGTTATGTATGCAAGCAGATAAGTCTAGAATGTTTCAAACTTTACCCTTTGATCTTTTAACTACATATAACTTAAATTCATGTTATTACGAGTCCATAACTTTTGGCTCTTCAAGTTCATGTAACCTACATCCTGTATACTATAAATAGGTTTGAAGATTGAGCTTGTATAACACACCAGCCCCAATATCTTTTAGCTACATGTAACTTAATTTCATGTCATTACAAGTCCATGAATTTTGGCTCGTCCGCTTCTGGGGATCTCTTATGGTGAAATCTTCCCACTATCTCTTCAACTCGGATGAATGATGGAGAGCTGATGCATCTCATAAGGTTATACCTATCATCACATAAACCTAAGTTATCGATGAACAAAATGCACAAAAACTAAAACACAAATCAGTATCAAAATAAAATAGAGATTATATAAGATAAATCAATCACAAAAGAAGTTTAAATTTTAAAAATATATAGACGTGATAAGATCGGAGGAGTGGAAGACATGAAACATGAGAATCACCATAACTCTTGATAACAATGTTGTATTTTATGAATACAGATTCATACAAATTTGTAGCTAATAAGAATGAGGGAGGATAAATGATAAAAAAATGGAAGGATTTCTTGATATGTAGAGAGCAAACGTTATCACCCGCTAGTAAACGTTTTCTATTAGTACTGGTGATAGTATATGAGCAAGCCAATATGACCTTCATCTTTTTTTTTAACTACATTTAATTAATGCATATCAATATAATTCAAAGTTTCTATTTGTAATTTGTTGAAACATTATTATCAACTTAAGTGTATGTATGTACATCCCACATACATATACAATTCAATTTATTTTTCTTTTATGTGACAAATAAAGTCAAATATACAACAATAATTGCATCAAAATTTTATTACGAGTGTGTTTAATTTAGTCAAAAATTGGAAATAACACTAAAATAGTATTTTTAAAAAGATATTGAAAAAATTATTCTATAAACAAGGAAGGAGAACAATTTAGAGCCAATTTCTACTAAAACAACAATTAAAAAGACGAAATAATATCTTTTACACATTCATACTCACATACCAAAGTGCCACACAAAACCACACAAGTTCCAATTTAGACGGAAACAAATTTCCTTAGTTTTTACGAATTTTCATTCATTAGAGAAAGTTTTCTGAATTTTTAACAGAATAGATTTGAAACAGTTGCACAAATTTTCCTTCACTCAAATTCAACTTCCACAAAATATGACTAGTTTTTATCAAATTCAAGATTTTGTCGATTACATTTTACGTTGACAATTAATTTGGTAAATTCTCGTCGAATTTATTTGTGTAATCTTTTAGTTGCTTCAACGAGGGAATCAAAACCATAAATAATCTTTATATTGATAAATCATTTGAGATCGGAATTAATTTCACGGAAAAGATCATTGTATTACGTTCAATTGCACTTATATATATAAACAAAATCATTTCAGTTAATATTTTCATATATGTTGCTACTATTATACTATGTCATTGTCAACGTAACAAGATTTAACTTAGTATGTATATAATATGAATCTTCATATTTATTTTGAAGGAACGAATTATTATTATGTGAACTGAGCTAAAATAATATATCAAAAAATTGATGTAGAGTCATATGATTTAAGCATGATTTTTCAAAATCTCATAGAGTAAATAGTAATTTGTAGCGAACTCAAAATCCACTGAACAATCATACAAAATTCATCATATTATTAAGTATATAAATAATATTCACAAGTTTGTGAAATTTAATAAATAATCCACTAATAAATAATATCCTATAATCTTATATTATATTAATTATTTGCTACATATTTTACAAATCTTACACGATTTTGATTTAATTACTTGAATTACAAATGATTTTATACCATAGCATTAAATTCTTGTTAATAATAATTTTTATGAGATTTTCCAAATCATAGTGATTACATCTTAAATTTTGATATCCACTTA
The DNA here is from genome assembly GCF_001625215.2 of Daucus carota subsp. sativus. Lineage (NCBI taxonomy): Eukaryota > Viridiplantae > Streptophyta > Magnoliopsida > Apiales > Apiaceae > Daucus > Daucus carota. The sequence continues at coordinate 8,762,955 of NC_030389.2, forward strand.
ATAATTTTCATAATCTACAATAAATACACTTGTCGCCCACCAAAAACTTATATATAAACAGAGATACTAAAAATTATATAAAAAGATAGGTTCCATCGATTGGTCTCAATTCAATATATTATATATCTTATAATTAAGCTGAGAAGTTGCAATGATGAATACTAATAAACTAGTTTTTGTGGTGTTAGCGTTCTCACTCCTCTTTTCTGGCTCAAGTCTTGAAACTCAAGATATCAACGAGAAACTTCTACCATGTTGCGAGATTTGTGCCCGCAGATGCACAACTTCGGGTGGTCAAATCGATGAAACATGTTATCATCTTTGTGCACAACATAATTGTTCTGGTTATTGCGGTACACACACATATATTCTTAAACTTATATTAATATATGTATTTATATATATAAATTTATATTGCTGCTCATAAATAATAATTGTGCATTTTTGTTGTGTTACAGGTGCACCGACTAAATTCAAGAAGATGGACAACAATGCTAACAAGAAGCTAGTTTAGGACATGGATATGCATGTGTATAATATTTTTTGCGTGTATGTCATGTACGCGTTCTACATTATTCAATCAAATAACAATTTTACGCTAAAATAATTAGAAATAATGTATGTCAAAACTCCTTTTGAGAAATTAATATTCGTCTTTGAATACAATAGAAAACAACCACTTAGATTGACAAATAAGAAATAAGAACTTTATTTTTGTTATAAACTTCTTACAAATCACTTAAAAAAATCAATATCTAGAACAAATAAAAATTTGTTAAAAATAGTAGGGAATAATAAGAACGTATATATATTATTTCAATTGTGTTTTTAACCAATAAGATGCGAAAAATTGACACAAATATTTTGTAACACTCTCCCATTATTGATAAAATATTTTCTCTCCGAATTTGATTATCTAATTCAAAATTGTAAACACAATTAAGGCAATAAAAATCTACCAGACAGGAAAATGGCCGCATCATCTCCTCCCACAATTAATGGTTTATACAATAATTTGAAATATCAAAAGTTTCAATTCAATATTATTTCATAGCTTTCAAATTTACTCTTTTTACTTAAAATAAATTGCATTCTTCTTAAAGTTGTAATTATTATATTTGTGTGTTTCTTGAATTTAGTGTAGTAATTTTTGTTATTTGCTATTTAAATATATATGAAATTATATATTAATATATAAAAATTCTTCAGCAAAGAGGTCAAATTGATGTGTACCAGATCCGAGTGCGTGAAAATCCGTCAGACTTGTTCACAAAATCCCTTCCTACATCCTCCTTCGAGAAGTTGGTACACAAAATTGGGATGAGTAAATTTTGAGATCTACTGTGATATTCATACTCATCTTTGAATGAGGGGAGACATGATTTTTTGGATTTTAACACGACATCATATTAATACATGTCATCCAAAAAAGAGGGTTATGTATGCAAGCAGATAAGTCTAGAATGTTTCAAACTTTACCCTTTGATCTTTTAACTACATATAACTTAAATTCATGTTATTACGAGTCCATAACTTTTGGCTCTTCAAGTTCATGTAACCTACATCCTGTATACTATAAATAGGTTTGAAGATTGAGCTTGTATAACACACCAGCCCCAATATCATTTAGCTACATGTAACTTAATTTCATGTCATTACAAGTCCATGAATTTTCGCTCTTCAAGTACATGTAATGGGTCCGCTTCTGGGGATCTCTTATGGTGAAATCTTCCCACTATCTCTTCAACTCGGATGAATGATGGAGAGCTGATGCATCTCATAAGGTTATACCTATCATCACATAAACCTAAGTTATCGATGAACAAAATGCACAAAAACCAAAACACAAATCAGTATCAAAATAAAATAGAGATTATATAAGATAAATCAATCACAAAAGAAGTTTAAATTTTAAAAATATATAGACGTGATAAGATCGGAGGAGTGGAAGACATGAAACATGAGAATCACCATAACTCTTGATAACAATGTTGTATTTTATGAATACAGATTCATACAAATTTGTAGCTAATAAGAATGAGGGAGGATAAATGATAAAAAAATGGAAGGATTTCTTGATATGTAGAGAGCAAACATTATCACCAACTAGTAAACTTTTTCTATTAGTATTGGTGATAGTATATGAGCAAGCCAATATGACCTTCATCTTTTTTTTAACTACATTTAATTAATGCATATCAATATAATTCAAAGTTTCTATTTGTAATTTGTTGAAACATTATTATCAACTTAAGTGTATGTATGTACATCCCACATACATCTACAATTCAATTTATTTTTCTTTTATGTGACAAATAAAGTCAAATATTCAACAATAATTGCATTAAAATTTTATTACGAGTGTGTTTAATTTAGTCAAAAATTGGAAATAACACTAAAATAGTATTTTTAAAAAGATATTGAAAAAATTATTCTATAAACAAGGAAGGAGAACAATTTAGAGCCAATTTCTACTAAAACAACAATTAAAGAGACGAAATAATATCTTTTACACATTCTTACTCACATACCAAAGTGCCACACAAAACCACACAAGTTCCAATTTAGACGGAAACAAATTTCCTTAGTTTTTACGAATTTTCATTCATTAGAGAAAGTTTTCTGAATTTTTAACAGAATAGATTTGAAACAGTTGCACAAATTTTCCTTCACTCAAATTCAACTTCCACAAAATATGACTAGTTTTTATCAAATTCAAGATTTTGTCGATTACATTTTACGTTGACAATTAATTTGGTAAATTCTCGTCGAATTTATTTGTGTAATCTTTTAGTTGCTTCAACGAGGGAATCAAAACCATAAATAATCTTTATATTGATAAATCATTTGAGATCGGAATTAATTTCACGGAAAAGATCATTGTATTACGTTCAATTGCACTTATATATATAAACAAAATCATTTCAGTTAATATTTTCATATATGTTGCTACTATTATACTATGTCATTGTCAACGTAACAAGATTTAACTTAGTATGTATATAATATGAATCTTCATATATATTTTGAAGGAACGAATTATTATTATGTGAACTGAGCTAAAATAATATATCAAAAAATTGATGTAGAGTCATATGATTTAAGCATGATTTTTCAAAATCTCATAGAGTAAAAAGTAATTTGTAGCGAACTCAAAATCCACTGAACAATCATACAAAATTCATCATATTATTAAGTATATAAATAATATTCACAAGTTTGTGAAATTTAATAAATAATCCACTAATAATTAATATCCTATAATCTTATATTATATTAATTATTTGCTACATATTTTACAAATCTTACACGATTTTGATTTAATTACTTGAATTACAAATGATTTTATACCATAGCATTAAATTCTTGTTATAATAATTTTTATGAGATTTTGCAAATCATAGTGATTACATCTTAAATTTTGATATCCACTTAATAATTTTCATAATCTACAATAAATACACTTGTCGCCCACCAAAAACTTATATATAAACAGAGATACTAAAAATTATATAAAAAGATAGGTTCCATCGATTGGTCTCAATTCAATATATTATATATCTTATAATTAAGCTGAGAAGTTGCAATGATGAATACTAATAAACTAGTTTTTGTGGTGTTAGCGTTCTCACTCCTCTTTTCTGGCTCAAGTCTTGAAACTCAAGATATCAACGAGAAACTTCTACCATGTTGCGAGATTTGTGCCCGCAGATGCACAACTTCGGGTGGTCAAATCGATGAAACATGTTATCATCTTTGTGCACAACATAATTGTTCTGGTTATTGCGGTACACACACATATATTCTTAAACTTATATTAATATATGTATTTATATATATATATATATATTTATATTGCTGCTCATAAATAATAATTGTGCATTTTTGTTGTGTTACAGGTGCACCGACTAAATTCAAGAAGATGGACAACAATGCTAACAAGAAGCTAGTTTAGGACATGGATATGCATGTGTATAACATTTTTTGCGTGTATGTCATGTACGCGTTCTATATTATTCAATCAAATAACAATTTTACGCTAAAATAATCAGAAATAATGTATGTCAAAACTCCTTTTGAGAAATTAATATTCGTCTTTGAATACAATAGAAAACAACCACTTAGATTGACAAATAATAAATAAGAAATTTATTTTTGTTATAAACTTCTTACAAATCACTTAAAAAAATCTATATCTAGAACAAATAAAAATTTGTTAAAAATAGTAGGGCATAATAAGAACGTATATATATTATTTCAATTGTGTTTTTAACGAATAAGATGCGAAAAATTGACACAAATATTTTGTAACACTCTCCCATTATTGATAAAATATTTTCTCTCCGAAATTGATTATCTCATTCAAAATTGTAAACACAATTAAGGCAATAAAAATCTACCAGACAGGAAAATGGCCGCATCATCTCCTCCCACAATTAATGGTTTATACAATAATTTCAAATATCAAAAGTTTCAATTCAATATTATTTCATAGCTTTCAAATTTACTCTTTTTACTTAAAATATATTGCATTCTTCTTAAAGTTGTAATTATTATATTTGTGTGTTTCTTGAATTTAGTGTAGTAATTTTTGTTATTTGCTATTTAAATATATATGAAATTCTATATTAATATATAAAAATTCTTCAGCAAAGAGGCCAAATTGATGTGTACCAGATCCGAGTGCGTGAAAATCCGTCAGACTTGTTCACAAAATCCCTTCCTACATCCTCCTTCGAGAAGTTGGTACACAAAATTGGGATGAGTAAATTTTGAGATCTACTGTGATATTCATACTCATCTTTGAATGAGGGGAGACATGATTTTTTGGATTTTAACACGACATCATATTAATACATGTCATCCAAAAAAGAGGGTTATGTATGCAAGCAGATAAGTCTAGAATGTTTCAAACTTTACCCTTTGATCTTTTAACTACATATAACTTAAATTCATGTTATTACGAGTCCATAACTTTTGGCTCTTCAAGTTCATGTAACCTACATCCTGTATACTATAAATAGGTTTGAAGATTGAGCTTGTATAACACACCAGCCCCAATATCTTTTAGCTACATGTAACTTAATTTCATGTCATTACAAGTCCATGAATTTTGGCTCTTCAAGTACATGTAATGGGTCCGCTTCTGGGGATCTCTTATGGTGAAATCTTCCCACTATCTCTTCAACTCGGATGAATGATGGAGAGCTGATGCATCTCATAAGGTTATACCTATCATCACATAAACCTAAGTTATCGATGAACAAAATGCACAAAAACTAAAACACAAATCAGTATCAAAATAAAATAGAGATTATATAAGATAAATCAATCACAAAAGAAGTTTAAATTTTAAAAATATATAGACGTGATAAGATCGAGGAGTGGAAGACATGAAATATGAGAATCACCATAACTCTTGATAACAATGTTGTATTTTATGATAACAGATTCATACAAATTTGTAGCTAATAAGAATGAGGGAGGATAAATGATAAAAAATGGAAGGATTTCTTGATATGTAGAGAGCAAACATTATCACCAACTAGTAAACTTTTTCTATTAGTATTAGTGATAGTATATGAGCAAGCCAATATGACCTTCATCTTTTTTTTAACTACATTTAATTAATGCATATCAATATAATTCCAAGTTTCTATTTGTAATTTGTTGAAACATTATTATCAATTTAAGTGTATGTATGTACATCCCACATACATATACAATTCAATTTATTTTTCTTTTATGTGACAAATAAAGTCAAATATACAACAATAATTGCATCAAAATTTTATTACGAGTGTGTTTAATTTAGTCAAAAATTGGAAATAACACTAAAATAGTATTTTTAAAAATATATTGAAAAAATTATTCTATAAACAAGGAAGGAGAACAATTTAGAGCCAATTTTTACTAAAACAACAATTAAAGAGACGAAATAATATCTTTTACACATTCTTACTCACATACCAAAGTGCCACACAAAACCACACAAGTTCCAATTTAGACCGAAACAAATTTCCTTAGTTTTTACAAATTTTCATTCATTAGAGAAAGTTTTCTGAATTTTTAACAGAATAGATTTGAAACAGTTGCACAAATTTTCCTTCACTCAAATTCAACTTCCACAAAATATGACTAGTTTTTATCAAATTCAAGATTTTGTCTTAATTTGGTAAATTCTCGTCGAATTTATTTGTGTAATCTTTTAGTTGCTTCAATGAGGGAATCAAAACTATAAATAATCTTTATATTGATAAATCATTTGAGATCTGAATTAATTTCACGGAAAAGATCATTGTATTACGTTTAATTGCACTTACATATATAAACAAAATCATTTCAGTTAATATTTTCATATATGTTGCTACTATTATACTATGTCATTGTCAACGTAACAAGATTTAACTTAGTATGTATATAATATGAATCTTCATATTTATTTTGAAGGAACGAATTATTATTATGTGAACTGAGCTAAAATAAAATATCAAAAAATTGATGTAGAGTCATATGATTTAAGCATGATTTTTCAAAATCTCATAGAGTAAAAAGTAATTTGTAGCGAACTCAAAATCCACTGAACAATCATACAAAATTCATCATATTATTAAGTATATAAATAATATTCACAAGTTTGTGAAATTTAATAAATAATCCACTAATAAATAATATCCTATAATCTTATATTATATTAATTATTTGCTACATATTTTACAAATCTTACACGATTTTGATTTAATTACTTGAATTACAAATGATTTTATACCATAGCATTAAATTCTTGTTAATAATAAATTTTATGAGATTTTCCAAATCATAGTGATTACATCTTAAATTTTGATATCCACTTAATAATTTTCATAATCTACAATAAATACACTTGTCCCCCACCAAAATCTTATATATAAATAGAGATACTAAAAATTATATAAAAAGATAGGTTCCATCGATTGGTCACAATTCAATATATTATATATCTTATAATTAAGCTGAGAAGTTGCAATGATGAATACTAATAAACTAGTTTTTGTGGTGTTAGCGTTCTCACTCCTCTTTTCTGGCTCAAGTCTTGAAACTCAAGATATCAACGAGAAACTTCTACCATGTTGCGAGATTTGTGCCCGCAGATGCACAACTTCGGGTGGTCAAATCGATGAAACATGTTATCATCTTTGTGCACAACATAATTGTTCTGGTTATTGCGGTACACACACATATATTCTTAAACTTATATTAATATATGTATTTATATATATAAATTTATATTGCTGCTCATAAATAATAATTGTGCATTTTTGTTGTGTTACAGGTGCACCGACTAAATTCAAGAAGATGGACAACAATGCTAACAAGAAGCTAGTTTAGGACATGGATATGCATGTGTATAATATTTTTTGCGTGTATGTCATGTACGCGTTCTATATTATTCAATCAAATAACAATTTTACGCTAAAATAATCAGAAATAATGTATGTCAAAACTCCTTTTGAGAAATTAATATTCGTCTTTGAATACAATAGAAAACAACCCCTTAGATTGACAAATAATAAATAAGAACTTTATTTTTGTTATAAACTTCTTACAAATCACTTAAAAAAAATCTATATCTAGAACAAATAAAAATTTGTTAAACATAGTAGGGCATAATAAGAACGTATATATATTATTTCAATTGTGTTTTTAACGAATGAGATGCGAAAAATTGACACAAATATTTTGTAACACTCTCCCATTATTGATAAAATATTTTCTCTCCGAATTTGATTATCTCATTCAAAATTGTAAACACAATTAAGGCAATAAAAATCTACTAGACAGGAAAATGGCCGCATCATCTCCTCCCACAATTAATGGTTTATACAATAATTTGAAATATCAAAAGTTTCAATTCAATATTATTTCATAGCTTTCAAATTTACTCTTTTTACTTAAAATAAATTGCATTCTTCTTAAAGTTGTAATTATTATATTTGTGTGTTTCTTGAATTTAGTGTAGTAATTTTTGTTATTTGCTATTTAAATATATATGAAATTCTATATTAATATATAAAAATTTCAGCAAAGAGGCCAAATTGATGTGTACCAGATCCGAGTGCGTGAAAATCCGTCAGACTTGTTCACAAAATCCCTTCCTACATCCTCCTTCGAGAAGTTGGTACACAAAATTGGGATGAGTAAATTTTGAGATCTACTGTGATATTCGTACTCATCTATGAATGAGGGGAGACATGATTTTTTGGATTTTAACACGACATCATATTAATACATGTCATCCAAAAAAGAGGGTTATGTATGCAAGCAGATAAGTCTAGAATGTTTCAAACTTTACCCTTTGATCTTTTAACTACTCCCTCCGTCCCTTTTTACATGTCCCTTTTGAAAAAAAATTTTGTCCCAAATTACTTGTCCACTTCTCTTTTCAAAGCAACTTTTTGTATGCTTTTTGAAAATGTAACAACTTCCAATGTTTGACTAGCATATATATATACACAACTCTATCTAATTCATTACATTTATTAGGGATATGTATGAAAACAAGATATCCACCTAACATTTTCTTAAGATGCGTTATTTTTTCAAAAGGGACAAGTAAAAAGGGACGGAGGGAGTACATATAACTTAAATTCATGTTATTAAGAGTCCATGACTTTTGGCTCTTCAAGTTCATGTAACCTACATCGTGTATACTATAAATAGGTTTGAAGATTGAGCTTGTATAACACACCAACCCCCATATCTTTTAGCTACATGTAACTTAATTTCATGTCATTACAAGTCCATGAATTTTGGCTCTTCAAGTACATGTAATGGGTCCGCTTCTGGGGATCTCTTATGGTGAAATCTTCCCACTATCTCTTCAACTCGGATGAATGATGGAGAGCTGATGCATCTCATAAGGTTATACCTATCATCACATAAACCTAAGTTATCGATGAACAAAATGCACAAAAACTAAAACACAAATCAGTATCAAAATAAAATAGAGATTATATAAGATAAATCAATCACAAAAGAAGTTTAAATTTTAAAAATATATAGACATGATAAGATCGGAGGAGTGGAAGACATGAAACATGAGAATCACCATAACTCTTGATAACAATGTTGTATTTTATGAATACAGATTCATACAAATTTGTAGCTAATAAGAATGAGGGAGGATAAATGATAAAAAAAATGGAAGGATTTCTTGATATGTAGAGAGCAAACATTATCACCAACTAGTAAACTTTTTCTATTAGTATTGGTGATAGTATATGAGCAAGCCAATATGACCTTCATCTTTTTTTTAACTACATGTAATTAATCCATATCAATATAATTCAAAGTTTCTATTTGTAATTTGTTGAAACATTATTATCAACTTAAGTGTATGTATGTACATCCCACATACATATACAATTTAATTTATTTTTCTTTTATGTGACAAATAAAGTCAAATATACAACAATAATTGCATCAAAATTTTATTACGAGTGTGTTTAATTTAGTCAAAAATTTGAAATAATACTAAAATAGTATTTTTAAAAAGATATTGAAAAAATTATTCTATAAACAAGGAAGGAGAACAATTTAGAGCCAATTTTTACTAAAATAACAGTTAAAGAGACGAATTAATATCTTTTACACATTCTTACTCACATACCAAAGTGCCACACAAAACCACACAAGTTCCAATTTAGACGGAAACAAATTTCCTTAGTTTTTACGAATTTTCATTCATTAGAGAAAGTTTTCTGAATTTTTAACAGAATAGATTTGAAACAGTTGCACAAATTTTCCATCACTCAAATTTAACTTCCACAAAATATGACTAGTTTTTATCAAATTCAAGATTTTGTCGATTATATTTTACGTTGACAATTAATTTGGTAAATTCTCGTCGAATTTATTTGTGTAATCTTTTAGTTGCTTCAACGAGGGAATCAAAACTATAAATAATCTTTATTTTGATAAATCATTTGAGATCGGAATTAATTTCACGGAAAAGATCATTTTATACTTATATATATAAACAAAATCATTTCAGTTAATATTTTCATATATGTTGCTACTATTATACTATGTCATTGTCAAAGTAACAAGATTTAACTTAAATTCATGTTATTACGAGTCCATAACTTTTGGCTCTTCAAGTTCATGTAACCTACATCCTGTATACTATAAATAGGTTTGAAGATTGAGCTTGTATAACACACCAGCCCCAATATCTTTTAGCTACATGTAACTTAATTTCATGTCATTACAAGTCCATGAATTTTGGTTCTTCAAGTACATGTAATGGGTCCGCTTCTGGGGATCTCTTATGGTGAAATCTTCCCACTATCTCTTCAACTCGGATGAATGATGGAGAGCTGATGCATCTCATAAGGTTATACCTATCATCACATAAACCTAAGTTATCGATGAACAAAATGCACAAAAACTAAAACACAAATCAGTATCAAAGTAAAATAGAGATTATATTAGATAAATCAATCACAAAAGAAGTTTAAATTTTAAAAATATATAGACGTGATAAGATCGGAGGAGTGGAAGACATGAAATATGAGAATCACCATAACTCTTGATAACAATGTTGTATTTTATGAATACAGATTCATACAAATTTGTAGCTAATAAGAATGAGGGAGGATAAATGATAAAAAATGGAAGGATTTCTTGATATGTAGAGAGCAAACATTATCACCAACTAGTAAACTTTTTCTATTAGTATTAGTGATAGTATATGAGCAAGCCAATATGACCTTCATCTTTTTTTTAACTACATTTAATTAATGCATATCAATATAATTCAAAGTTTCTATTTGTAATTTGTTGAAACATTATTATCAACTTAAGTGTATGTATGTACATCCCACATACATATACAATTCAATTTATTTTTCTTTTATGTGACAAATAAAGTCAAATATACAACAATAATTGCATCAAAATTTTATTACGAGTGTGTTTAATTTAGTCAAAAATTGGAAATAACACTAAAATAGTATTTTTAAAAATATATTGAAAAAATTATTCTATAAACAAGGAAGGAGAACAATTTAGAGCCAATTTTTACTAAAACAACAATTAAAGAGACGAAGTAATATCTTTTACACATTCTTACTCACATACCAAAGTGCCACACAAAACCACACAAGTTCCAATTTAGACCGAAACAAATTTCCTTAGTTTTTACGAATTTTCATTCATTAGAGAAAGTTTTCTAATTTTTAACAGAATAGATTTGAAACAGTTGCACAAATTTTCCTTCACTCAAATTCAACTTCCACAAAATATGACTAGTTTTTATCAAATTCAAGATTTTGTCGATTACATTTTACGTTGACAATTAATTTTGTAAATTCTCGTCGAATTTATTTGTGTAATCTTTTAGTTGCTTCAACGAGGGAATCAAAACTATAAATAATCTTTATATTGATAAATCATTTGAGATCTGAATTAATTTCACGGAAAAGATCATTGTATTACGTTTAATTGCACTTATATATATAAACAAAATCATTTCAGTTAATATTTTCATATATGTTGCTACTATTATACTATGTCATTGTCAACGTAACAAGATTTAACTTAGTATGTATATAATATGAATCTTCATATTTATTTTGAAGGAACGAATTATTATTATGTGAACTGAGCTAAAATAAAATATCAAAAAATTGATGTAGAGTCATATGATTTAAGCATGATTTTTCAAAATCTCATAGAGTAAAAAGTAATTTGTAGCGAACTCAAAATCCACTGAACAATCATACAAAATTCATCATATTATTAAGTATATAAATAATATTCACAAGTTTGTGAAATTTAATAAATAATCCACTAATAAATAATATCCTATAATCTTATATTATATTAAATATTTGCTACATATTTTACAAATCTTACACGATTTTGATTTAATTACTTGAATTACAAATGATTTTATACCATAGCATTAAATTCTTGTTAATAATAATTTTTATAAGATTTTCCAAATCATAGTGATTACATCTTATATTTTGATATCCACTTAATAATTTTCATAATCTACAATAAATACACTTGTCCCCCACCAAAAACTTATATATAAACAGAGATACTAAAAATTATATAAAAAGATAGGTTCCATCGACTGGTCTCAATTCGATATATTATATATCTTATAATTAAGCTGAGAAGTTGCAATGATGAATACTAATAAACTAGTTTTTGTGGTGTTAGCGTTCTCACTCCTCTTTTCTGGCTCAAGTCTTGAAACTCAAGATATCAACGAGAATCTTCTACCATGTTGCGAGATTTGTGCCCGCAGATGCACAACTTCCGGTGGTCAAATCGATGAAACATGTTATCATCTTTGTGCACAACATAATTGTTCTGGTTATTGCGGTACACACACATATATTCTTAAACTTATATTAATATATGTATTTATATATATATATTTATATTGCTGCTCATAAATAATAATTGTGCATTTTTGTTGTGTTACAGGTGCACCGACTAAATTCAAGAAGATGGACAACAATGCTAACAAGAAGCTAGTTTAGGACATGGATATGCATGTGTATAATATTTTTTGCGTGTATGTCATGTACGCGTTCTATATTATTCAATCAAATAACAATTTTACGCTAAAATAATCAGAAATAATGTATGTCAAAACTCCTTTTGAGAAATTAATATTCGTCTTTGAATACAATAGAAAACAACCACTTAGATTGACAAATAATAAATAAGAACTTTATTTTTGTTATAAACTTCTTACAAATCACTTAAAAAAAATCTATATCTAGAACAAATAAAAATTTGTTAAACATAGTAGGGCATAATAAGAACGTATATATATTATTTCAATTGTGTTTTTAACGAATGAGATGCGAAAAATTGACACAAATATTTTGTAACACTCTCCCATTATTGATAAAATATTTTCTCTCCGAATTTGATTATCTCATTCAAAATTGTAAACACAATTAAGGCAATAAAAATCTACGAGACAGGAAAATGGCCGCATCATCTCCTCCCACAATTAATGGTTTATACAATAATTTGAAATATCAAAAGTTTCAATTCAATATTATTTCATAGCTTTCAAATTTACTCTTTTTACTTAAAATAAATTGCATTCTTCTTAAAGTTGTAATTATTATATTTGTGTGTTTCTTGAATTTAGTGTAGTAATTTTTGTTATTTGCTATTTAAATATATATGAAATTCTATATTAATATATAAAAATTCTTCAGCAAAGAGGTCAAATTGATGTGTACCAGATCCGAGTGCGTGAAAATCCGTCAGACTTGTTCACAAAATCCCTTCCTACATCCTACTTCGAGAAGTTGGTACACAAAATTGGGATGAGTAAATTTTGAGATCTACTGTGATATTCATACTCATCTTTGAATGAGGGGAGACATGATTTTTTGGATTTTAACACGACATCATATTAATACATGTCATCCAAAAAAGAGGGTTATGTATGCAAGCAGATAAGTCTAGAATGTTTCAAACTTTACCCTTTAATCTTTTAACTACATATAACTTAAATTCATGTTATTACGAGTCCATAACTTTTGGCTCTTCAAGTTCATGTAACCTACATCCTGTATACTATAAATAGGTTTGAAGATTGAGCTTGTATAACACACCAGCCCCAATATCTTTTAGCTACATGTAACTTAATTTCATGTCATTACAAGTCCATGAATTTTGGCTCTTCAAGTACATGTAATGGGTCCGCTTCTGGGGATCTCTTATGGTGAAATCTTCCCACTATCTCTTCAACTCGGATGAATGATGGAGAGCTGATGCATCTCATAAGGTTATACCTATCATCACATAAACCTAAGTTATCGATGAACAAAATGCACAAAAACTAAAACACAAATCAGTATCAAAATAAAATAGAGATTATATAAGATAAATCAATCACAAAAGAAGTTTAAATTTTAAAAATATATAGACGTGATAAGATCGAGGAGTGGAAGACTTGAAATATGAGAATCACCATAACTCTTGATAACAATGTTGTATTTTATGAATACAGATTCATACAAATTTGTAGCTAATAAGAATGAGGGAGGATAAATGATAAAAAATGGAAGGATTTCTTGATATGTAGAGAGCAAACATTATCACCAACTAGTAAACTTTTTCTATTAGTATTAGTGATAGTATATGAGCAAGCCAATATGACCTTCATCTTTTTTTTAACTACATTTAATTAATGCATATCAATATAATTCAAAGTTTCTATTTGTAATTTGTTGAAACATTATTATCAACTTAAGTGTATGTATGTACATCCCACATACATATACAATTCAATTTATTTTTCTTTTATGTGACAAATAAAGTCAAATATACAACAATAATTGCATCAAAATTTTATTACGAGTGTGTTTAATTTAGTCAAAAATTGGAAATAACACTAAAATAGTATTTTTAAAAATATATTGAAAAAATTATTCTATAAACAAGGAAGGAGAACAATTTAGAGCCAATTTTTACTAAAACAACAATTAAAGAGACGAAATAATATCTTTTACACATTCTTACTCACATACCAAAGTGCCACACAAAACCACACAAGTTCCAATTTAGACCGAAACAAATTTCCTTAGTTTTTACGAATTTTCATTCATTAGAGAAAGTTTTCTGAATTTTTAACAGAATAGATTTGAAACAGTTGCACAAATTTTCCTTCACTCAAATTCAACTTCCACAAAATATGACTAGTTTTTATCAAATTCAAGATTTTGTCGATTACATTTTACGTTGACAATTAATTTGGTAAATTCTCGTCGAATTTATTTGTGTAATCTTTTAGTTGCTTCAATGAGGGAATCAAAACTATAAATAATCTTTATATTGATAAATCATTTGAGATCTGAATTAATTTCACGGAAAAGATCATTGTATTACGTTTAATTGCACTTACATATATAAACAAAATCATTTCAGTTAATATTTTCATATATGTTGCTACTATTATACTATGTCATTGTCAACATAACAAGATTTAACTTAGTATGTATATAATATGAATCTTCATATTTATTTTGAAGGAACGAATTATTATTATGTGAACTGAGCTAAAATAAAATATCAAAAAATTGATGTAGAGTCATATGATTTAAGCATGATTTTTCAAAATCTCATAGAGTAAAAAGTAATTTGTAGCGAACTCAAAATCTACTGAACAATCATACAAAATTCATCATATTATTAAGTATATAAATAATATTCACAAGTTTGTGAAATTTAATAAATAATCCACTAATAAATAATATCCTATAATCTTATATTATATTAAATATTTGCTACATATTTTACAAATCTTACACGATTTTGATTTAATTACTTGAATTACAAATGATTTTATACCATAGCATTAAATTCTTGTTAATAATAATTTTTATGAGATTTTCCAAATCATAGTGATTACATCTTAAATTTTGATATCCACTTAATAATTTTCATAATCTACAATAAATACACTTGTCCCCCACCAAAAACTTATATATAAACAGAGATACTAAAAATTATAAAAAAAGATAGGTTTCATCGATTGGTCTCAATTCAATATATTATATATCTTATAATTAAGCTGAGAAGTTGCAATGATGAATACTAATAAACTAGTTTTTGTGGTGTTAGCGTTCTCACTCCTCTTTTCTGGCTCAAGTCTTGAAACTCAAGATATCAACGAGAAACTTCTACCATGTTGCGAGATTTGTGCCCGCAGATGCACAACTTCGGGTGGTCAAATCGATGAAACATGTTACCATCTTTGTGCACAACATAATTGTTCTGGTTATTGCGGTACACACACATATATTCTTAAACTTATATTAATATATGTATTTATATATATAAATTTATATTGCTGCTCATAAATAATACAAGGAGTACATTGATCAATGGCTGAATCAAGCTAACGATGACAAGGTCTCTTCTCTCAAAACAGCAAAGGAAATTTGGGATGCATTGGAAACGTATCATGAAGGCTCACAAGGTCTAAAGAAGGTCAAGCTCGGAAAGCTCATGAAAGAATTTGGAAGCTTCGCTATCAAGAAGGGAGAATCCATTCGTGAAAGCCAAGCTAGATTCCAAGTTACTCTTAACAGCCTTAAAAGACTTGGGAAAAAGATTCCTCAATCGGAAATCAACATGAATATTCTAAATGCAGCTCCGTTCGAATATGGTGCCAAGGTCACAGCATTGGAGTCAGCTCTCAATATTGATACTATGGATCACCTAGCTATATTTGCTGAGTTGGAACAATTTGAAGCTAAAATTGAAGCTAACAGCTCAGAAAGCAGCAAGCTACCTACTGAGAAAATGAAGAATCTTACACTTCACTCCACTGCCAGCAGGCTGGAATCAGATGAGGAAACAGAATCAGATGAGGATCTAGCTCTCATGTCCAGAAAAATCAAAAGAATGATCGAAAAGAAGAATAAGATGAAAAGAGAAAAGGGCAAAGCTTTTGGTGCAAAGAAAGATCCAAAAGATGATGCATGTTTCGAATGTGGCAAGAAAGGACACTTCAAAAGAGATTGCTACAAGCTGAAAAACAAGTCTAAGCCGCCTAAACAGCAAGCTGATTACAAGAATAAAAAGAAATCAAAGGCACTTCTCACATGGAGTGATGATGAAGATGAATCAGCTTCTGATGTTTCAAGTGATGAGTTGGTTAACTTGGCTCTTGTTGGTCTCGATGGCTCAATAGAGACAACTGATTCAGATTCAGAGACTAATAGTGAGGTACATTCTATTAATTCTGAATTACATTCTATTGATACAACGTCTTGTGAACTAACCATGCAGGATAAGAGTTGTCTATCAATTATGGAACTCATTGATCTAAAGAATGAGAATTATGAGCTCGAGAAAGAAAATGTTCATTTGAAGAAAGTCATAGGTGATTTCTTGAATGAAAAGAGTGCGAAGGCAAGCAGTGGAATCATTGCTACTCTCAAGGAACAAATCTCACAACTTGAAGGGAACAACATGCAAATCCAAAGAAGGAATGATACACTCATGAAGGAACTCAGCTCGCTGAGAGCAGATCTTAAAGCTAAGGATGCTAGCTTGGAGGCATTCGAGTTAAGCAAAGCTCAAAGCTTAGCCGAAATCGCTATTCAAGCTGAAAAGATCAAATCATTGGAGCAAGAAGTCAAAGATCTTCAGAAAGCCATGGGAAAGTTTGTTCAAGGAGAAGAAAGTCTCAAATCTATGATGAAACAAGCTAAAGGTTCTCATGACAAAGGAGGCATTGGTGCAGCTTCTATATCCACATCATCAATGAGATATGAAGGGAAAAATGCCATTCCATACAATTATGCCATGCCTTGGGTGACTTGTCACAAGTGTGGAAAGAAGGGCCATCTTGCTAACAATTGTCCAATGAAGAATACTCAATCAGCAAGCTGGAAAGGAAGTCAGCTCACAGACAGTATGCTGACAACAGAAACAGACAGAAGACAGCTCCAAGACAGTATGCTGATAAGACCAGCAGAACATGGAAGAAGAGTTCTAAAGTGATCCAAATGTGGATCAAGAAATCTGATCTAAATGTTCTATATGTTTTATCATCTAACACTGCTGGACCCAACAAAATTTGGGTACCAAAACATTGAGTTGTTTGTGTTTGTTTTGTAGGTTTGTCTTGTGTCTAAAGTAAAGCCAAATCAATGGATATTGGATAGTGGATGCACTAGGCACATGAGTGGAGACAAATCTCAGTTTCTAAGCTTAAAGATGAAGAAGGGTGGACGTGTCACAATTGGTGATAGCAAGACTCTTCCTATTCTTGGCAAAGGAACTATAGGTAATAGTATCATTTCTATTAACAAGGTACAATATGTTAAAGGTCTTACTTATAACTTGCTTAGTATAAGTCAGTTATTTGATGATGGTCATATTGTTAACTTTGGTAAAGATAAATGTACTATACTTGTTGGTGCTAACAAAACTCCTCTAGTTGCAAAACGAGAAGGAAATATATATGTTTTGAACTTTGAAGAACAGGAGGCAGGTGTTTGTTTAGCAGCTGTGGATAATAATCCAGAAATTTGGCATAGAAGGCTTGGACATGCTCATATGGATCATCTCAGCAAGCTGTCAGCAAAGAAGCTTGTTCGAGGATTACCAAATCTTAAGTATGTCAAGATGGAGACGTGTTCTGCTTGTCAATTGGGACAGCAAACAAGGACTCCACATAAGACAAAGAAAATGGTATCTACTTCTAAACCTTTAGAGCTTCTTCACTTGGATCTTTTTGGTCCCGAAGCTTATAAGAGTATTGGAGGTAAACAATATGCCTTTGTTATTGTTGATGATTATTCTAGATTCACTTGGGTATTATTCTTGCGTACTAAAGATTGTGCTTTTAATGAATTTGAGAAACTAATCAAGTTGCTTGAGAACAAGCTAGATACAAGACTTGTAGGTATTCGAAGTGATCATGGTGGGGAATTCCAAAAGGACTTCATTACTTATTGTGAAGAAAAAGGAATTTCACATGAGTTCTCAGCACCTCGTACACCTCAGCAAAATGGAGTTGTAGAGCGTAAGAACAGGTCCTTACAAGAAACAGGTCCTTACAAGAAACAGCTAGGACATTGCTGCAGGAGAGCAAGCTGCCAAGAAGTTTCTGGGCAGAAGCTGTCAACACAGCATGCTATGTTCTTAACAGAGTGCTTATCAGGCCAATTCTCAACAAGACTCCTTATGAATTGATAAGGAAAAAGAAGCCTAACATCAGCTACTTTAAAGTTTTTGGATCTAAGTGCTTCGTACTCAAAACCATTGATAGGGATGGTAAATTCGACTCTAAATCTTATGAAGCTATATTTTTGGGTTATTCTTTAACAAGTCGTGCTTATAGAGTGTATAATCTTGCTAAACATACTGTTGAAGAGTCTATTGATGTTTCATTTCAAGAGTCTACTGATGATCTTGCAAGAGACGAGGAAGAATGTGCAGGTACAAGTACTGGCAGCAAGCTGACAGTGCAGGAAACTGGAAATCAGCAAGCTGACAAGTCAACTGCCAAAACTTCAGAAGGCAACAAGGCTACTGAATCCACTCCATCTCTTGAAGAAACCTTGGATAAGATGTCAAAGCTTACATTGGATGAATCCAGAGGTCAAACTTCATCAGCAAGCCAAAATGTTGTTGATCAGACTCCTCCTAGGCAGACTACAAGGAATGAAGAGGTCATAGCTCAACACAATCTACCAAAATCAACTAGAACAGTGAAGAATCATCCTCCTCAGTTGATCATTGGAGATAAATCAGCTGGAATCAAGACAAGGAAAGCTCAAGCCAACATTTGTGCTTATGCTGCCTTCATAGCTCAAGAGGAACCAAAGAATGTTCAAGAAGCTTTACAAGATGAAAATTGGATCATGGCAATGCAAGAAGAACTCAACCAATTTGAAAGATGTGATGTTTGGGAACTTGTAGATCCACCAGAGGATGCTTCAATTGTTGGAACCAAATGGGTGTTCAAGAATAAAGTTGATGAATTTGGTACTATCACTCGGAACAAAGCTAGACTTGTTGCAAAAGGATACAATCAATAAGAAGGAATTGATTTTGATCAAACATATGCTCCGGTTGCAAGATTGGAATCTATTAGGATGCTATTGTCATTTGCATGCTACAAGAAGTTCAAGCTACATCAAATGGACGTCAAAAGTGCATTCTTAAATGGATATCTAAAGGAAGAAGTCTATGTCAAGCAACCACCAGGATTCGAGGATGAAAAATATCCCAACCGTGTCTACAAGCTCAAGAAGGCACTATATGGATTAAGGCAAGCACCTCGGTCATGGTATGAAAGGTTAAGTGAATTTTTGATCAAAAATGGTTTCATTAGAGGTAAAATTGATCCTACTTTGTTTACTATCTTTAAAGGTCAAGATATATTAGTTGTTCAAATATATGTAGATGATATTATATTTGGATCTACTAATGATTCTTTGTGTAAGTGGTTTTCAAAGTGCATGCATAGTGAGTTTGACATGAGCATGATGGGAGAGCTCAATTATTTCTTGGGGCTCCAAATTAAGCAAACTCCAGAGGGAATTTATGTGCATCAATCCAAGTATATCAAGAATCTACTCAAAAGATTTGGATATGAGAATATCAAGGCGAAATCAACACCAATGAGCGTTGTCAGCAAGCTGACAGCAGATGAAAATGGTAAAGATGTTGATATTCGAATGTATAGAGGTATGATTGGTAGTTTACTTTATCTTACAGCCTCTAGACCTGATATTATGTATAGTGTTTGTGTTTGTGCTAGATTTCAAGCAAAACCAAAGGATTCTCACTTACAAGCTGTTAAAAGAATATTTAAATATTTAAGTGGAACCATTACTTTGGGCTTATTCTATCCTATCACAAATGCTTTTGATCTTGTTGGGTATAGTGATGCAGATTATGCAGGTAGTCAAACTGATAGAAAAAGTACAAGTGGTGTTTGTGCATTTTTGGGTCAAAGCTTAGTTTCTTGGTTAAGCAAGAGACAAACTTCAGTTGCTCTATCTACGGCTGAGGGGGAGTATTTAGCAGCTGGTAGCTGTTGCTCTCAAATGCTATGGATGAGACAACAATTGAAGGACTTTGGAATCAAATGCAAGCAAACTCCAATCTTTTGTGACAACACAAGTACAATCAACATTTCGGAAAATCCAGTCAATCATTCAAGGACAAAGCACATTGATGTTCGACATCATTTTCTGAGAGACAATGTTGCAAAAGGTGCTGTCAAGTTAATTTTTGTGGCTACAACAGATCAGCTAGCTGACATCTTCACAAAACCTCTTCCTGAAGAACGTTATGTCGTGCTGAGAAGGGAATTGGGTATGTGTGATGTGCAGTCAGCAGGCTCTTAAGCATGGTCCGGGTACTATCAGCTTACTCCTAGCATTTTACATAATTTTTATTTATTTTGCATGCTGGTCAATTTAAGTGTTTATTTAAAATCTGTGTTCTTAAATGATATTACCGTTGTAAGTTTAGAAAGTTGAAATTTTGTGTTGAAATTTGATACGTGATTATGTGCTTATCTGTGTGATTTATGATAAGTTTTAAAATTCAAACTAGTTTCGTGGTTATATATATGTGATAAGAGATAAGTAGTGTTAACAATCTTTTCACTCATTTCGGGGTTTATAGATAAACATGAATTATTTTAGGAATATCACTTCGTTTAATTTTATTCCTAAAACTACTCCCCTGATAATTGTTAAACGGGTGTTAAAATATATCCTTTCTCCACGCCTCTTCAACTACATATATACTCCTCCCCGAGACGCTAGGGTTTTATCTCTCCTACTCCGAAAACTCTTCGTACTCACCATAGCCTCAATCGGTCTCCGTGTCGCAATGAGGAAGAAGACGAGAGCTAACGTCAAAGCCCACACCCCACAGCCCAGTTCTATCTCACAAAAGAGGAAGCTAATTGATGAGGATGATGATGAGTTGGTCACGGTGGAAAGCGGCGATGAGTTGTCTGGGGTCAATCGCGGTGATACTGGAGTTGAATCGGGTCAGAAGAAGGTCAAATCGGAAGTTCTTGCTGTTCGCGGACTCGCCGGACGGAAAGTTATCTTGGGTAAGCCTATTTCCAGCAAAACTTTCTTTACTTGTGGCATTGTCAAGTTGTTTGAGGATCTAGGGTTTCAATCTTTTCTGATTGATTTGCCTAAGATATGTTATCCTGCTTTGGTTCGAGAGTTTTATGCTAATCTTCAACTAGTTGGGTCGGATCAATATGTGTCTTTTGTCTCGGATGTCAAGATCTGTTTGTCGTCTATGTTTTTGGGTGCGATCTTGAAAATACCACCATCTACTGTGTCTATACACACTAAAAGAGGACCTAAGGAAGTTGAGGGTATCTCTCACACAGATCAATTAAAATTAATCACTGGCGCTGAAAATGTTTCTGAAAATGCATTTCCTTCAACTACTCAATTGCTTCCACTGGCTCAAGCATTGTTTAAGATGTCTATAGAGAATGTCAGTCCCAGACTTGGAACTCGTTCCAATTTGTCTTCTCAAGACATTGTTGTGGTTGCTATGTTAATGGCTGGTAGGAAATTTGATTTGAGTGACTTGATTTTAGAGAATATGTTGGATTCTGTAGAGGGTAAATCAACTGGTGGTTTACCATATGGTTTGTTGTTGACTCGAGTATTCGAGTGGTTTGGAGTTTCTTTTGCTGATGAGGAAACAATTGTTGCTAAGGAATTTTTGGATGCTAAGTTTTTGGCCCAATCCAATTTGAAATTGGATAAGGATGGGCATTTGGTTACTTTTGAAGTTCCTCCTCCTCCACCTACATCTCAGTCAGTTAATGTTGTTGATTTGGGCATTTCTGCTCAAGAAATTCATGAGTATATGGATGAGCTTCGAGCAAATCACAAGGAGATGATGGATGGACAGAAGCAATTGTCCGAACAGATGGCTGATTTGGTTGCTCAAGTAAGTTTCTGGAAAGACATGATGTTTGGGGCTCGAACTTCAACTGCTTCAGAGAAATGCAGTTCTGGGAGCTTTGCTTATGAACTCTGCAAGCGGATGTATGGATCCGGAGGCTCGTCAGATATGAAGTTCACTTTTAACTCTGAAGATGATGCCACGGATAGTCCAAGGCCAAGAACAGCTATGGATGCACTCAAGGAGGCTGCTGGGAAGGTCACTTTGGATGCGGCTGGGAACGTGAATGTTTCGGAGGCTCTAGCTGCGGTGGCTGCAAAGGAGAAGTTTGAGAAGGACTCTGCTGGAACTTAATTTTCTCACCTTTTTAATGATTAAGGGGGAGGAAATTAGGAAAATAAGACTTTTACTTAAGTGTGTGTTATCTGCTTAAGTACTTTGGCCCTAAGTTCTAAGTTTATTTGATCTTTAATCTGTTTAAGACTAAGTTGTTGGTTGGTTAATCAGGTGGTTTATCCTGATTTTAATTTGTTTGGATAATATTGTTGGATACCAGGTGGTTTATCCTGGTTAGGAATATTTGAATTATCTATGCATATTTGCATTGGTTAAGTGTTTTTGTGTTAGTTAAATTTTGCATACTAGATTATATTCTGTGTTAATTGTGAAAGGTTAGTGATATTAGATTGCTATATTTAGGGGGAGTTTATTATTTTTCCTAATATAGTGTAATCATCAAAAAGGGGGAGATTGATACTCTGGAGGTTTTGATGATGACACTAATAGCAAGCTAATAACATGAAACTGATATGTGTGAGTATGCTATCAAAGGTTGTTTATGCGGACTAACAGTATTTCAGGATGTTAGCATGATTATAGCTGTCAGCAAGCTTACAGGGACATTTTCAAGCTATCAGCAGGCTTACAGCGTGAACAGAGAAACAATCGGATAAAGATCAAAGTCTATTTTCAAGGAGATTTAATAGGAAACGACTTTGTAAGGATTCTAATATTTGTATATATCTTCTATAAATATTAGAGCTCAGTTTTATAAAGAGTTTTCGCTCAAAAACGTTTTCCTAACTAATAGGAGATTTTATCTCAAATCGATCTTATCTAAAACTCCTATCTAGTTTAAATCTGTTGGATTTTATTTAAATATCTTCCTGAGTTGTTTTCAAACGTATTCTATCTTTTACTCAGTAAACCTATGTCATCCAAACGTTCATTATTCAAATCAAATTTAAACATGAGGTTGTTACCAAGATCGTTGGGAAATTTGTTGAATTGTGACCGTTAGTGTGATGTATATATACTTGAGTGTGATTTCGGTTTTGATAACAAGGAGAACACACCAAGCTTTCTGAAATACAACTCTTTACATTGCTAAATCTTTTGTTGAGCTCTAGTACTTATATTTGCATATATATCAATATTGAGAGTTCATAGTTTCGGTTGTATTACACTTATTCATTGTATTGTTCAAGGTGTAATGTTTTGTTGCTGTGTATCCAGCTTGTGAAACAAGGGAACAAGGGAACTAGTTAGCTAGAAGAGTATACTTGGGAAGTATAGGTCTTGGTAGGCTTTTGGTTCGTGGTTCAGGGGTTTCAGCAGGCTGATAACAGGAACAAGGGAGAAAGGGAGTTATATTATTGAATCTTGTAATCGTTGACATTTCTTGATTAATAATATAATCTCTTACCAGTTGGTAGGGGACCAGGACGTAGACCATTAGGGTTAGGGGTCGAACCTGGCTAAAATTCTTGATGTTGCTAGCATACTGCTTTACATTATCTGCATTGCATTTATCTTATTAGCAGGCTAACTGTTTACTCTGAAAATTAACAGCAGGCTGTCATTGACAGATTAATTATTCGGTAACTTATAAAAATCGGGTATATTAGCCATAACACCTATTCACCCCCTCTAGGTGTGTAATTTCAGATGTGATCCTCAACACTTATATAATATCTTTTGGTGCTTTTTAGTATTATCTTTGATTAACATCAATTTATAGTCATGCGATCTTAACACTTATATAGTCTCTACACTAGTATAAATATATTTGTTCTATATCGATATTTGTCACTTCTTAAAATTTTAATACAAATCTTTCTGCAGCAAATTTGTCACTCAGTACCAAAGCCATTGTTGTTGTACCTTGAAGTACAAAAACGCTCAACTATCCACAGTAAGTACTATGATCTAAGCAAGCGTTGACATTTAGAGTTTAAGAACCCCCAGCGGTCTGGAATTTTACCATGTTCTTATGTCAACAGGAGTCAGGGAACTTGTAGGCACATGAAACGCTGAAACCAAGCTACCGCAGTCTTCTTATTTGAATCATCGCTGGAAGGATATGTTTAAGAAATAAAATATTGTCGGTTAGTATTCATCTTCAAAAATGGCTAATGATAACTTTAGAAGTTGAAGTGTATATTTTGCAAATGGACCAAATGGTTCAATTTAAATAATGTTCATGTTTATCTCTCCAAAGTTCAGAAGAGATGCAAAACTAATGATTTTCTTATAACTTTGAGGAGCTGTTAATAAAGTTTGAATTCTAATTTTATAAATGTTTATTAAATAAATATTATATATATTTAACTTTTCGCTAAACTTGAAATTATTTTTAAATATGAAATTATTTTTATGTTTGCGAAAATGTACACAGAATAAAATTTGTTTTTAAGGAACAGCTCACAAAATCAAAAGTTTCTTACCAATCTCCTATACGGGCTTTAAAAATATGTTAGGCAACAAATTATGTTAAATATTTAAAATCTTACCTATTATAAATTAAATTTATATTATTTCGCAAGATGCATAATATATTGTGATTTAATTTTTAAACTCCAAATTAAAAAAGTCAAACAATAACACCAGATTTGATATAATAAAACACTTTAACTATCAAACTACCGTCAATATTAGAATAAAACTCAAATTTACTTGAAATTCAAAATTTAAGAGCAACTCATAGGAAATACTAGAAATAATATAATTTCTATATCAAGTGTAATTTGAAGTCATGGATTTAAATTTAAAATATAAAAATAAACTATGCCATAAGGGGAAATAAATACACAATATGAAGCTTTTTTTTCAACAAAATATATCAATTTTCTAATTTTATATGACACCCTATATCAAGTGGAAACGCCAATGATATTATTTATATTTACTACTTATAAATATATGAAGTTATTAAATATGATAGCATTTGTACTTTTACTTATATAAATTCAAAGAATTATAAAAATATTATTAATTTAAATATTATTTGGTGAATTATATAAATTTTAACTTGATAGGGGTTAGAATAATTAGATAATCATCTTGTGACTTTAAATGCAAAGGCCCGATTGACAAAGGCTCAAATACCTGTTGGATCTGTGGGAATCCAAATCTGGTCCAGTAAGGGCCCGAACCAAGCTTTTATGGACGACAAGAGGGACTCAAATGGACCGGAGGCCCATACAAAGGTCCAACTACGAATTTAAGTTCTGCAATGCAACTATCTCTCATGGATAAATGTCCTGTAGTTCGAGATAAACATTAACACACAGGGATAAGAGTTCTATCATATCTCTGGCTCCGAAGCATACATCGATAAAAAGTCTGATACATGAAATCATACTTCCATCCAGTTTCTAACTCCGAAACATCTATATAAAGGGCTCTACCCCTCCAAACTAGAACTACGTTTTGGACTTGATTCTTCTCCAAGTAGAAGATACGTAGGCATCTTGCACAGAGATCAGTCCGAAGCACGAATCGCTCACCCCTCGTTTTTAGTTCCACAACATTTGCCGCCGTCTGTGGGAAGCAGACAACAACCATGATGAACCCATCTAGATTACGCTCCGAAGTACATGTTCCTACCAGCCAGACGACCATCGGGGTTCCAACCGGGACGGTCCCCATCACCACCACCATCCCATTCGGGACCACCGCTGCTCAAACATCCACCCCCTAGTTTTAGGCACGATGCCCCCAACAACTCGAGTGATCGCAACTGTCACCGACGCCGGCACCCATTACTCGACAGTCACGACAACTACTCGTGGAGGTACGGGCGACCATGATGTACACGTGACTGATTATGACTCCTCTGACTCGGAGCAAGAACACGATACTCCACCTCGAAGGAGAAGAGAAACTGATCGTAGTCAAGGCCACCGGCGCCGCTCCAGGCAAGACAATAGTGAGTCCAGGGGACCCACGAACCCAGCTTATGAGGTGCGAATCCGAGCCTTCGAAGAAGAAATCGCACAGATGAAGAGCGACATGGCTAGGCAGCCGCCTCCTGAACCAAGAGATGAGAATCCTCGACGCCCAGGAACGAATCCGATTCACTTGTTGCCCGTAGGTGACCCTGATAATCCCATCCCACCTTTTACGGAAGAAATCATGGGCGCTAGGATCTCGAGGAAATTCAAGCTTCTAACCATTAAAGCCTATGATGGCACAGGTGATCCCGCCAATCACGTACGAACATTCATGAATGCTTTACTGCTCTAGCCGGTTACAGAGGCTATCAAGTGCCGAGCCATTCCTCAGACCCTAAGCGGGATGGCGCAACATTGGTATAGCCGTCTACCCCCAAACTCTATATCTTGTTTTGCTGATTTGAGCAGGGCGTTCATAGGACAGTTTGTTGGAAGCAAGGCCAACGCTAAAAGCACCGCTTCCTTGATGAATTTGGACCAGGGAAAAAACGAATTGCTCCGAGAATATATGAACCTTTTTACCAAAGGGACCTTGAAGGTCCCGGATCTAGATCAGAAGGTAGCAATGATTGCGCTCCAACAGGGTACCACGGATGACAACTTTCGTCGGTCTTTAGCCAAGAGAGCTCCTGACAATATGAACGACTTACAAGAAAGAGCTGAGAAGTATATCAAGGCGGAGAAAGTTTGAGGAAGTCCCAGAACAATCAAGGACCGAATACCAATTCCAAGAAACGTGGAAGTGACACGTGTATACCGCTGAAAACAAGTACTCCAAGAGAGAAGATGATGAAAAATCGCCCGCTAAAATGAAACTAGGTCCGAGGTTCGCTGAGTATGCTAGGCTTAATGCCCCGAGAAGTCAAATTCTAATGGAGAATGAGAAGGATGAGAGTGTTAGATGACCGAAGCCTATAAGAACCGACCCGGAGAAATGAAACAAAGATTTGTATTGTCGATTCCATAAGGATACGGGACATAAGACCGATGATTGCCTGTAGTTAAAAGACGAAATTGAGTTCTTGATTCGCAAAGGCAAGTTGTCCAATTTTACCAAGGACGGAGATAAAAATCATCGGGACAATGACAATCGTGGAAGAGACAACGATGACAGGAAAACACAGCCTCGAGGGCCCGTGATTAATGTGATCTCCGGAGGACCTACAGCTGCCGGAACCTCCAGTAATTCAAGGAAGGCTTATGCAAGGGAATTAATGAGCATAGTTGGAGAACCCCCGAAGAGGGCAAAAATTGATTACGCTCTAGCATTCGATAATGTAGATCTTGAAAAGGTGAAGTTTTCCCATGATGATCATTTAGTAATTACCTTAGTGATTGGTAACTCGTCCGTGAAAAGGGTACTCGTTGACAGCGGAGCCTCGGTGGACATTTTGTTCTATGATGCTTATGAAAAGATGGGGTATGCTGATTCCCAACTAACACTTTCAGATATGCCAATATACGGTTTCGACAACGTAGAGACAAAAATCGAAGGTATGATCCAACGACCGGTAACGATGGGCACCGAGCCCAGACATGCCACATGCGTATTGAACCAACCCAGTCATGGTCAAGAAATTCAATTTCCAGAATGGTTATCCAACCCAGTCATGGTCAAGAAAGCTAATGGGAAGTGGAGGATGTGTGTGGACTTCACTGACCTGAATGACGCTTGCCCAAAGGATTGTTTCCCTCTTCGAAGGATAGATACGCTAATAGATGCCACTATTGGTCATGAGATGCTAGCTTCATGGATGGCTTCAGTGGATATAATCAGATCCGGATGGACAAGGACGACATACCCAAAGTATCATTCATTAATGACTTTGGTGTATTCTGTTATTTGGTTATGGCGTTTGGACTTAAGAATGCAGGAGCCACATACCAGCGTCTGGCAAACAAGATGTTTAAGCATCTAATAGGTAAGACTATGGAATTATATGTAGATGATATGTTGGTGAAAAGCTTGAATAAAGCGGATCACCTTGAATATTTAAAAGAGGTTTTTGAAGTCGTGAGGACACATAAGATGATGTTAAACCCTGCCAAGTGTGCCTTTGGAGTTGGGTCTGGAATGTTTTTAGGTTTAATGGTCTCCAACCGTGGAATTGAGGCCAACCCCGACAAGATAAAAGCTATCCTCGATATGGAACCACCCAAGAGTATAAGGGACGTACAGAAATTGACAGGAAGGATTGCAGCCTTGGGAAGATTCGTGTCTAAGTCCGGTGACAAGTGCTTGCCCTTCTTCAAAGCATAAAAGAAGGTTAAGAATTTTGAGTGGACGGATGAAAGCCAGGTAGCCTTTGACGAGTTGAAGAAATATATGGCGAAGCCACATCTTCTATCAAAACCCGTAGACGGTGAGGTCTTGTATGTATACTTGGCCGTTTGTGAACAGGCACTGAGTACTGTGTTGGTTCGAGAAGAGTTGAAAATTCAGAAACCGGTGTATTATGTGAGCAAAGTTCTGCACGGAGCGGAGCTTAATTATTCATTGATCGAGAAGTTTGCTTTGGCCATGGTTACAGCCTTGAGAAAGTTAAGACCTTACTTTCAGTCTCATAAGATAGAAGATTTGATGGAACAACCACTTCTTAATGTTATAAATAGCCTGAAGGCCAGCGGAATATTGATTAAATGGGCAGTTGAGCTTGGGGAGTTTGATATTCGATACAATTCACGGACGGTGATCAAAGCTCAAGCTCTGGCTGACTTCCTCGTTGAATGTGCCATTGACAACAAGGAAGTCGGGGGGCAAGAGGACAAGGTAGAAGAGCCTACTAAGGAGGAGAAACCTAAGGAATATTAGCTACTATTTTTTGTCGGGGCTTCAAAAACAAAAGGTAGTGGTGCAGGACTTGTGCTCCAAAGCCCTGATGGTTTTATTGTAGAATATGCTATTAAGCTGGATTTCCCAACCACGAACAACGAAGCTGAGTATGAAGCCTTGATAGCTGGATTTGGTTTAGCTAGAACCTTGAGGGTGAAGAACTTGAAGGTCTGTGGGGACTCGAAACTTGTGGTCTTCCAAGTGAATGGTGAGTTTGAAGCTCGTGAAGAAACCATGTCGAAATATCTGAGGATTGTGAAGGCTCAAATGGCACCATTCGAAGAATGTCTAGAAGAATATGTGCGATGGAAGAAAATGTGAAGGCTGATGCCTTATCCCAATTTGCATCCTCAGACGATGAAGTGTTCTCGGGAAGTGTTTATTATGAGGTTCTGAGAACCCTAAGCATCCAAGCAAAGTTAATTACTCCAATTGAAACAGGAGCCACATGGATGGATGAGATTAAGATGTATCTTGAGAATGGTCATCTGCCTCCGAATGCCGATGAAGCAGGAAAATTACAGGTAAGGGCCCTTAAGTATGTACTCATTGAGGGAATCTTATACAGAAAGTCATTTGTGATCCCTTACTTGAGATGTTTGAGGCCGGATGAGGCTCAGAAACCCCTTAGAGAAGTTCATGAAGGTGTGTGTGGTCAACACCTCGGGGGAAGAGCATTGGATCACAAGGTCACTCGTCTTGGCTTTTACTGGCTAGATATGCTGAAGCATGCTCAAGACTATGTGAAGAGGTGTGATCGCTGCCAAAGGTTTGCACCAATTTTACGACAGCCACCTGAGATGTTGACATCCATTAACACTCTGATCCCTTTTGCCATTTGGGGGATGGACATCCTTGGACCATTTCCACTCGCTAGTGCACAAAGGAAGTTCCTGTTGGTAGCAATTGACTACTTTACCAAGTGGATTGAGGCCAAGCCACTGGCCAAGATAACCACCAAGCTAGTTGCTCAGTTTGTGTAAGAGAACATTATTTGCAGGTATAGGATACCACGAGTCATGGTAACGGCTAATGGGACTCAATTCAATAATGCTGAATTTAAAAGTTATTGTGAAGATTACTCAATCGAACTGCGCTTTACCTCAGTTGCCCATCCTCAAGCTAATGGACAAGCTGAGGTGGCTAATAGGATAATCCTCGATGGACTGAAAAAGAGAGTTGAAAAAGCTCAGGGATCATGGGCCGACGAGTTACTCCCTATACTTTGGGCGTATCGAACAACGTGTAAGGTCTCGATTGGGGCAACCCCATTCTAGTTAGCTTATGGAGCAGAGGCAGTGGTGCCATTTGAAATCACTCATACTTCCTCCAGGGTCCAGCAATATGAGTCGGAGGTTAACGAAGAAGGTATGAGACTTGCACTCGATATGATTGATGAAATCCGTGATGAAGCTCATGCAAAGATTGTGGAAAACCAGAAATGAGCTTCTTACTATTACAACCTTCGGGTTAAAGAACGATTCTTTCGTGAAGGAGACCTGGTATACTCAGGAAGATTGAAGCTTCAGGTGTCGGTCTTAAAGGGAAGATGGCCCCAAACTAGGAAGGACCATATATACCAAGTCAAGAATGTCACAGGTCATGGCTCACACAAACTCCAGACTCTGGAAGGAGTTGAAGTTCCCAGGAGTTGGCATGCAACCAACTTAAAGATATATTATATCTGATACCTACTCTATGATAGTATAAGTTAGTAGTTATCACAGAAATAAGGTCATGTTGACCACTACCACATAGTTGATTTTCGAAGATAGTTTATCTCTTTTACTATAGTGATAATAAAGTCCTGAGGATTATCTTTTTCCAACTTGCTTCTTCAAGTTTACCTTTACTTGTGCTTTCTTCGGAAGATGATTCACAAATCCTTAGCTATGAATTTATAGGCAAAAAGGCTCGAGGCTAAAAATCCCAAGTTAAGGATCAATAAATGGAAAGACTCGAAGCTGAAGATTCTAAGTTACAATCACTAGATGCACGATGAGCAAAAGGATAACTTAGACAAAAGTTAAAGGACAACTTAAAGGCTAAGCAAAGCATGGTATAATACGAAAATTAACTTAGATAAATAAGTTAAAAGTTAACCCCGAAGGGTACAAAATAAGAATTCAAATAAATACAAACATAAGCCTCGCAGGGCTGAGAAAAAAATCTAACTATCTAGGCCATCGTCGAAGATGTCCTCATCTACTTGGTCTTTACCCTAGAGTTGGGCTTCTTCCTCGGCATCTTGGGCCTCTGCCCCGAGATCTCCTTTGTCTTTACCGGGTTCCTCGATCGCAGGGTCCTCGGTTGAAATCTCCCCATCTTGGGAGTCATTTGGATGCGAATCCAAAAGATCCTCAACGGATATCGGGGAAGAAACTTCTTTCCCGGGAAGCTGAGGAATGGGGAAACGCTCCAAAGTAACTCCCTCGATCTGAGAGCCGAGTTCCTCTATGATCTTCTCCCAGCAAGACTTGAAAGTCTCAGGGAAGCTTGCATTTTACTCGGCCGACAAAAGATCTTCGAACTCCTGCGAGGCCTTGTAGTCTACAATGGCCTCCTTCTTGACTCTTTCCAACTCCGCCTCCAGGGTGCGGACTTTTTCCTGCTCAGCCATGAGCTCGGCCTCCACCTTCCTGAACCGCATAAAGTTGGCGGCTGAAGACTTAAAGTAGCGATCGCGGTCACACTCCGCGATCGTCTTCTCCGCCCTCACCGCCTTTAAGTTATGAACGACAGCTTTCAGGTAGGTGTTCATCTGCAAGTCAAGATAAGATAGTTGAAATAAAAGCTCTACGTGAAAGAAAGAAGTAAAGGGAAAAAAATTTGGGCCTTACCGTAGCAATGGCTTGGGCCCCTAACATCTCGATCTGTAGATCGTCTGAGGACTCAAACACGTGGGCTTTGTCCCGGGGTGTCACGACATTCTTGGACCACTCGGCGGCGGCTGGGCATCGCCCACGATCGTATCCTTGTTCAAAAGGCCCTACTGGACCACGTAAGGATTTGAATCCTCATCAATGGTAGTGGGCCGAGGGCTTAGAAAAGCCGGAATTTTCTCGACCACGGAGGGCTCACCATCCTCTCTGGACCGTTTCGTCCGAGGAATCTCTGTGGCCACGGCCTTGGCCGCCGCAGCCTCCTATTTCTTGAAAATACTACCCAAGGCCGTCTGGGCTGCATAAGTGAAAACATAAAAAGGTTAGAAGCCCACATATGAAAAGAAAAACCCAAATTAAAGTGAGAGGAAAAGGGGAATACCATCAGGGCCCAAATCACTAAGCCCATGCTCTTAGAGTGAGGCCTCGGAGATGAGCACCGAGCTATGATGAAGGCAATCTCCGGTGAGGATCCTGATGGCCGCCTCCTCCTCGATCCCTAATTTAAGGATCCTTATAGCCCCGTCCTCGGCCTTGCTAAAGTCCGAATAAAAAATACTCGGCCCAATCCTCCCCTTCCAAATACAAGTAAAACCATTGTTTTTTCCACTTGGGGAGGGGGTCGGGGGCCGAGACTGAAACAAATATGCTACGGGCCAAGGTCCTGTATTGGATCTTGACCCAACCCTCATCGTTGGGCGCATTCACGAATTTAAAAAGGTATTTAAAGACTGCGACACTGGGCTCAAGGTTGTGCCTTCTATATTGGACTAAAAAACAATAGATAAACCTCCAGTCATGGGGCTGGAGTTGGGTTGGACAGACACGGGCCTCGGCCAACAACGTAAATACGAAGGGGGGAGGAGGTAATCTAAAACCAAAATAAAATGTATCTTTATAAATTCTTATGGCCCCAGGCTTTGGGTAACAAGCCCAATCATTTGGGCCTGGGGCCACGGCCCTATAAGACCCGTTAATGCCAAAAAGAAAAAAGATGGCATCAACGTCCTCCTGAGTATACTTAGAAGGATATTTATATGCATCCAAGTAAAGAAGATTGGGAAATGCTTGACCAAATTGAGAAAGTAAATCACGAAGGGAGTAAACACTTGCGCGAACTAGGGATTTTTTTTACCTCGATTGGCCCTGGAACGAGCAGCAGCCGGCTGAGAGAGTTGAGATTGTTGAGATGATGAAGAATCCGCCATTGTTCTTCAAAAGATGAAGGCTAGAAACCCAGAAATTGATGAAGGGAGATGAACATTGATCGGAAACTAGGCAGAAACTTGAATGTCGGCCGGAAGCTGGAAATTTTTTGAATATAGCCGGAGAAAACGCCTGAAAACTCGCCGAAAAACTCGAGGAAAACTAGAGAGAATTTGAGAGAATTTGGGCTCTATGATTTGGAAACCTTTATGAGAAATGAGAAATGAGGTTCTCAGTCCCTCATTTTATATAAGAGTGCCAACCGGTTCATTAACCGGTAAACCCTAGGGTTACTGCCTATAGCCTGGAAAATGGGCTCTTGGGCCGGTAACTGGGTCACAAGGGAGGCAGGAAGCCCAGGAATTTGAAAAGATTTGACCCTAGAATGATCGAGAGAATTCTGGGAGGCATCTGAAAAAATTAAAGGAAAAATAAGTTTTATAGGCCTGACAAAGTGTTAGACTAAGGCCCACAACATATAACGGTATATAGCTCCTAGGCGTGCTTCTAAGTACCTTGGCGGGCTTACCCACGCCTAGAGCACATCTGCCAATCGAAGGAATGATCATTATTTATCACCAAAAATAAAAAATATAACCATTAAAAAAAATGTGTAAAACGCACGATCGTATTGAATACTATGTCCTCTATGCGTGGTAATAACCATGTCTCCTTGGCGTCTCTACGCACGCCAAGGAAACATCACTCAATTGAAGCCTTAAGAAGGCCAAAGATCTAACCATGCCCAGGAAACATATCCTGTAGGCGTGGTAGAAATTATGCAACCTTGGCGTCACTATGCACGCCCAGGAAACATTACACTTTTAACGCTTGATGATGGCCATTGCTAAACCACGCCACTTTTCCTAGGCGTGGTACGAAGTACGCCTCGTTGGCGGGGTTACCCACGTCAAGGAAACATCAACGTACGAATGTTATTGCTAGAACCACGCCTAGGAAGCATCTCCCCTAGGCGTGCTCCTTAGTATGCCTCCTTGGCGGGGTTATCCACGCCAAGGAAGCATTGACGTACAAACGCTATCTCCAGAACCACGCCCAAGAAGCATCTCCCCTAGGCGTGCTTCCAATCATGTCTCCTTGGCGTGGCTACGCACGCCAAGGGAGCATTGTCAACATTTGCCCATGATAGGCCATCCTTACCCACGCCCAGGAAACAACTCTCCTTGGCGTGGTAGTTTATATGCCTCCTTGGCGTTGCTACGCACGCCAAGGAAGCACGTCCCCAGGGAGAGTAATTTTCCTCTTAAAGAATTATTTAATTCTCTTAAGAAATACTCTGAAAATCCCAAAAATATGGAAAAGTCCTGGAAATTTAGAAAAAAATTCAAAAATTAAGATTTAATTTCAAAAAATATTTTGAAAATTATTTAAAGGCTCAGAAAATTCTTGAAAATTGGGATTTGGTCATAAAAATTCCGATAAAATAGAATTATGCCTCGGAAAAATACGAAAATGCCTAGAGGCACAATTATGGTGGTAGATTTGACAAAAAATACCAGTTGTACGATGTGAAAGACTCGGGTAGTCACAAAATAATTCAATAACACCCAAAAAGTCTCACAAAACTTCCGTAACTTTTGATAAATTCCTACGAAACTTATCGAAAGTTGGGGGGCAAATGATAGGGGTTAGAATAATTAAATAATCTTGTGACTTTAAATGCAAATGCCCGATTGACAAAAGCCCAAATACCAGCTGGATCGGTGGGAATCCAAATCTGGCCCAGTAAGGGCCCGAACCAAGCTTATATGGACGGCAAGAGGGACTCAAATGGACCAAAGGCCCATACAAAGGCCCAACTGCGAATTTAAGTTCTGCAATGCAACTAACTCTCATTGATAAATGTCCTGTAGTTCGAGATAAACATTAACACACAGGGATAAGAGTTCTATCCCATCTCTGGCTCCGAAGCATACATCGATAAGAAGTCTGATACATGGAATCATGATTCCATCCAACTTCTAACTCCGAAACATCTATATAAAGGGCTCTACCCCTCCAAACTAGAACTACGTTTTGGACTTGATTCTTCTCCAACCAGAAGATACGTAAGCATCTCACACCGAGATCAGTCTGAAGCACGAATCGCTCACCCCTCATTTTTAGTTCCACAACATAACTATTACATAATAGAAATTATCCTACAATACTTATTTAGATTTTTTTTAATGCATAACAAAAACAAAATATACAAATAAATATTCACAAATTTGTGAAATTTAATAGATAATCCACAAATAAAAAATATTAAATCCTATAATCTTATATTATATTAATTAATTACTACATATTTTACAATCTCACATGATTTTGATTAAATAACTTGAATTAAATGACAAAAGATTTAAACTATAGAATTAAATTCTTGTTAACAATATCTTTTATGAGATTTTCCAAATCTATAGAGATTACATCTTAGATTTGATATCCAATTAATTGCTTTCAAAATCTACAATAAATACACTTGTCCTTCACCAAAAACTTATAGATAAATAGAGGTACTAAAACTTATATAAAAAGATAAGGTCCATCGATTGGTCTCAATTCAGTGTATTATATATCTTACAATCAAACCAAGAAATTGCGATGATGAATACTAATAAACTAGTTTTTGTGGTGTTCGCGTTCTTACTTCTCTTTTCTGGCTCAAGTCTTAGAACTCAAGATATCAACAAGAGACTTATACCATGTTGCGAGATTTGTGCTCGCAAATGCACAGATTTGAGTGGTGAAATCGATGAAATATGTTACCATCATTGTGGACTGGATAATTGCGCTGGTTATTGCGGTACACAAACATATATTTAAACTTATCTTAATATACATATATGTATATATATATATATATATATATATATATATATATATATATATATATATATATACATTTATATTGCTGACTCATTAATAATAATTGTGTATTTTTGATGTGTTACAGGTGTACCGACTAAATTTAAGAAGATGGACGACAATGCTCACAAGAAACTAGTTTAGGACATGGATATGCATGTGTAATATGTTTTTTGAGTGTGTGTCATTCTATATTATTCAATAAAATAACAATTTTACGCTTAAATAATTAGAATTATGTATGCCAAAACTCCTCTTGGATGATAAATTGAGAAACTAATTATATTCGCCCTTGAATACAACTGAAAACAACCACTAAGATTGACAAATAATGAAATAAAAACTTTCTTTTTGTTATAAACTTCTTACAAATCACTTCTCAAAATCTATACGAAGAACAAATAAATATTTGAATAAATAGTAAGGCAGTGGAAGAAAGTAGAGCAAAAGTATATATATTATTTCAATTGTGTTTTTTAACAAATGAGACACTAAAAATTGACACAAATATTTTGTAGCACTTTCCCATTAATTGTAAGGTTTATTATCTAGGAATTTGATTATCTCATTAAATATTGTAAGAACAATTAAGGTGGATAAAAGTTTTACTGAATGGAAAATGACTGTATCATCTCCTCCCCCAATTAATGGCTCACTATATAATAATTTGAAATATCAAAAATTTTAATTCAATATTATTTCATAGCTTTCGAATTTATTATATTCAGTAATGTAAAAATAAATTGCATTCTTCGTAAAGCTCTAATTATTTTAAAAATTATATTGTTGTATCTAAATAAAGTAATATATTGTACTAAATACAATATATCATAAAAAATTATGTAAGTTTAGCATTTATATTATCTAATTTTAGAAATATGTAAATCTCTTACCTGCATTGTGAAAGACAGTGTTATATAATTAAAATTTTAGATGATAGGTAGTTTTACATGTGATATTTACTATATAATTTCTCTTTCTAGATTTAATGCTAGCCATTTTCAAAAAAACTTGTCTCTAATCATTTTTTAATCGTTATTTTTAACTACTTAAATCATTATTTTGTACATCACAAATCACTGTCTTATATATAACACATCTCTCAAATATATATATATATATATATATATATATATATATATATATATATAGGCAAATGATCAAATACAAACCAACTCTTAAATACAAACAAAAAACCAGTTTCCCTACCACTATTTATAACTACGGGTATCACTAATTTATACTGCACTAATCACTATTTTTATACAGTATATAACAGCGATTTTTATTATCAAAATTGAGATAATCTACTTTCCTAAACTATTCATAATCGATTATAGATGATCAATTTCAGTCGTAGGAAGGTTCTTGGCAGTAAGAAGTCGCATGAGATGTTGTATGATGGTGGTAAGTATTCGTTAGTTTTGGTAAGTTATAATTGAATGTGTATGTGACTATTGGTGATGGTAGACAATGGTGACAAGTCATAGAAACGTCTGGTAATAATGGTAAGAGGTCCATTCTTACGGTTCGGGTGAAGATGATGGTCATATACGTTGCATATATGTGTGTGTGTGTGTGTGTGTGTGTATATTTATTTATATTCACGAGATACGCTATATATAAATTTGTGATATGTTATGTACAAATTAGTGATTTCTCTAATTAAAAAATAGTGATAAAAAATTGACCAGAAACTGATTTTTAGTTTTTAGTCTAATTTGGTTTGTATGGGAGCAGGACTATATATATATATATATATATATATATATATATATATATATATATATATATATATATATATATATATATTTATATATATATAGGGAATTCCTTCTAACTTGACCAATAATCCTATTTACGTCAAATTTATCCCACCATTTTATGAAAAATATTCTGCAGACATGACTAATCTGACTATGTTGACTGATTATTGCTTCTGACTTCATTGTGGATACAACTGTTGACTGAACTGGAGTCTTTAGGTTATATTGCCATTTTAAAATCCAAGGGATTTTATATTTACAAAATTGAAACAGTATTGGGATACCTTCAGATTTAGGGTTTACTTTTTGTTTACTAAAATGGGTTACTTGGGCTTTAAGATGATGAGTAATAATGGCATTGGAAGGGCCAAATCTAGACCACCAAAGGGTAAACCATAAAGGAATTTGATTTTTGAATTTATGATCAAATTGAATAAACCAGGAATGACTAAAAGTTTGATTCTCGTATAAGAAAACCTTACTCCATGCTTCAATGTAATCATAATAACAGAAATGGTTATTTTCTAGTAGATGAAGGTGAGAATGATTATCAGAAAATTCTGTTTGAGAAATAACATGTTTAATATACAAAGAATGATACAAAACTATGGTATCATCTTTTCTGTCGAAAATGGGCTTGATTACTATGGAATCAGTTTGAATTAAAATATCCTTATAATAGGATAATGATTTGTAAGGGGCAAAAGCAATAATATGCCAACCCGCAGGAAGAGACTGGGCAGCAAGTTTTACTGGATCATTTTTTGGGTTCATAAAATGTTCCACAATATATAAATAAGTTTACTTCGAGATTAACCATGTACTCTAAAGTTAAACTAAATTGACTAAACATGGGCTTTTTGGATATTTTACTAGCAGCATATGAAGGCCCAAAAGGGTCAAAAGCCGGAGGTTTACTAGCTAAAACTGAATTAAAAGTCCTGGGGACTTGGCCCAAAACCTGATATTTGTTTACTATGTCCATTGCTTGGACTGGGTTTACTGGATGGGGAAAAATAGCTCCTCTGATAGAATTAGCATAACTACCCGGAGAAGATCTTCCTCTCCCTCTGGAATTACTCCCACCTCTAACATTCATTTTGACTCTCCTATTCTTGTACTTAATTCCGGTGGTGGTGACGGTGGTGGAGATGGTGGATGCGGGGGTGGAGATGAAGGTGGTGGACATGGAAGGGTTAATGGAGCAACAATTTCAGCAGATTCAACAGGTTTCTCTGTTCTATAGTTGTTGATAAATAGACAAAATTAGATTTTTAAAATTAGAGGAAATCGGGGAAGATGATGGAGGTGAGGACGACGGAGGTGGAGGTGGTGGAGGAGGAGAAGATGAAGAAGGAGAAGGTGGAGGTGGGTTGGATTCGTTGGTTGTAGATACGGTGGAGGCATACATGGAGGGGCGGTGGACATGGAGGGGCGGCGGACATGGATGGGGTGGCGGCATGAAGTTGCTGGTAGTGAAGGTGGAGGCAGGCTGGGTTGGAGGAGAAGGTGGGGTTGTGGGAGAATTTAGTAATACTCTCCTTAGAGTTTAGTGATAATCCAGCTGGTTTTTTAGTTTCTAGAATAAGGAGGTTTGTAGGGAGCATGACTCTTTCTCTCTCTCCCTATATATATATATATATATATATATATATATATATATATATATATATATATATATAGGTAAGTGCTCAAATGAGAACCCCAACCAATGTGAGATATGAGATCTAATCTCAGCCGTACATTTTTATCTCTTAATTAAATCACAACCACACATTTAAATTTCTATTTTATCCTTCATATCTTTCATCCACCACTCTACCCCACCCCTACCACCACTCATCCACCACCCACCACCATCACACACCAACCACCCCGTCGTTGCTTCACCTCCAGCAGTCACCTCGCCGGAACAGCACCACTAGTCTCTCTCTCTCTCCTTCTTCTTCCCCCCCCCACCCTCTCTCAGCATGTCGCCGTTACCGGTACGGCCTGAGTTCCGGCCATCCATTCTCCTCACGCCTTCATCTCTCTTTGTTGCCATCGCGATCTCTGTACAATGTGCTCAGATCTGTAAAAGTCATATTGGTTCCCACTAGAGCATGACTCTATATATATATATATATGGGAAATGTTCCACAACCACGGTTGGATAAGTAGCTTATCCATCCAACTCATTTCCAACCGTCCAAAAAAAGGCAATCAACGCACAGAACTCAATAAAAATACTGTGTTTACGCCGTCAGTAAAAAGCGTTTACGCCGTATAATACAGCGTAAGCCCCACTTACGCTATATTATAGTGCGTGTACGCTCTAATATAGTGCGTGTATGCTACTTTATACTTTTTCCTCCTCCACAACCTCTCAAACACGCCTTGTTCCTCCTATTCACCATTTTTAGAGCATACAAACCCAATACACACAAAATACACAAAACTTATATTTTGAAGCTTAGATCTTTATTGTACTTTAAAAGCTTATACTTTGAAGCTTAATTAGATCTTTATTGGAGTTTAGAAGCTTATACTTTGGAGCTTAATTAGATCTTTAATGGAGTTTAGAGCTTGAAATTTGAAGCTTGGAGCTTGGACTTCTTTATCAAGGTTAGATTTTTATTACTCTCATGGCATCTTACATATTTTCAAAATTACCATCCCCTAATAAACCCGTTACACCTAATAAACCTAGAATAGAAATTGAAGAAGAAGATGATGTTAAAAAACCCCCAATAATAGTAGATGTTGACGATAGTGATAATGATGATGATATTTTTGAGGAGGTTGGTGATGATGTTTTTGAGGAGGTTGGTGATGATGTTGTTGAGGAAGTTGGTGATGAATTTGTTGATGATTTTTGTGATAATATGAAAAATGATTTGAATGAAGTTTGTCCTTGTGTTGGTCGATTGTTTGATAGTTTAGATGAAGCGGAGATGTTCTATAGAGATTATGGTAGACGTGTTGGTTTTGAAGTGATAATTAGAACCACACATAGGCGTGTGAAAACTAGAGAAATTTGTTCGTGTTTATATATATGTCGAAAGGGTGGTCGATTAGTACCCAAGTCTTTGGATGAAGATACGGATGTTCAAAAAAAAGAGGAGAAATAGGGATTCTATTGGTAGAACGGATTGTACAGCGCGGATGTACGTTATTAATAGGGAAGATCGGCATTCCACATTTGCACATAATTGTTGTAGTATCGAAGATCCACTTTCATGAATGTGTTTTCATTTTGAAACCTCATTTCATCCATGTCTTCAGGGGGAGCTTGCGGTAACCACAATGGCATGCCGAACTGCCTTGTAACCCTCTCCGGCAGTTGATACTCTATGTTCTCGAAAAAAATGAGCGGAACACGAGCAATACCTCCGATAGAAACGTGTATAGGGAGTCCAATGAACCCATCTCGTATCAAAATTATCAAACATTGCTCTATATGCATCAATATGGTGATGAATATTGAAATATTTCAACTTTCTAGCAGCAACCGGAGCAATCGCCCATGCAAAGGCCCTAGGCCACATGTGACGAGTATTTTCTGCTATCTTTGGTTGTCCCGGGCGTAATCTCTCACGAGCCCATAGCATCAAAAGCGTAGTGCAACCGGTTATTTGCTTGCAGTTTTTATCGCTTGCCTCACCAAGATTTCTATATAAATAACCAAGCACCGCGGCCCCCCAAGCATATCCATAAATTTTTTTGGTATCAAGTAGAAACGCGATTAGTCGGGGGTGAGCTACATTGTTGGACTTTGTAGGAAACAATATCGCCCCACACAAATAGAAAATATACCCCCGGGTGTATATCTCCTGAACGTCCCGATCCGCATCCGAAGGACATACACGATACCTTTTTCTTAGAAAACTTAATTTAACACCACCACGATCCCAAGCCGTTTTCCTTTCTTCAACTGAAAGATTTGGATCGCGCCATGCATGTAGCCATGTATGTGATGCCGCCACATCAAAGTCAAGTCTGACCGCCTCCCCAACAACTGGTAGACCCATCAACATATACACATCTTCCAGGGTCACTGTCATCTC
The DNA here is from genome assembly GCF_001625215.2 of Daucus carota subsp. sativus. Taxonomy (NCBI): domain Eukaryota; kingdom Viridiplantae; phylum Streptophyta; class Magnoliopsida; order Apiales; family Apiaceae; genus Daucus; species Daucus carota. Next base: position 8,805,240 of record NC_030389.2, read on the forward strand.
CCCGAATGTGAAGTGAAATGTATTAGTTTCGGGCCTCCAATGCTCCACCAATGCAGTGATCAAGCAGACATCATTTTGCATAACCGTCCGTGGGTTTGCAAACATCCCAAACCCCCATTGTTGCAATAGATGCACTTGATAATCATTCAGTACCCACTGATTGATTTGAGACGTATTTTGACGGATTTGCAATTTATCCCTTTGAATGTCATGCCAAATTGATGTGCTTATATGCTTTGCTTGATTTCGAAGTACCGAATCATCAACCGGTCCATAAAAATCATTCGCCATTTCTACAATCATATTATCAACCAACAAACAACATCAAGGTCAAAATCAAACCATCAATTCCCACCAACAACAATCTTAACAACCAACAATTCAATAATCTTAACACATTCAACATCAACTATCAATATTCAAACTTCGCCAACAATCTAAACTATCCAACTCAAAAATCTAAATAATTCAATATCAAACAAAAAAGATAGACAAATTCAAACAAAAAGCTAAATGTTATCAAAATCTACACTATCAAACCCCAATTCATAATTAAACTACAAAATTCGAACTGAACAAATCAATAAAATCCATAAAAAATTAAAACTTTACCAACAATCTAACTACAAATTCAAAATCAAACCAAAAAGAATCAACAATTCCAAAGAAAAATTAAACTTTACCAAAATATAAACTATAAAACCCTAACTCTAAATTAAACTAAAATTCGAACTAAAAAAATCAATAAAATCCAAACAATTTCAAACTATACCAACAATCTAACTATCAAACTCAAAATCAAATTACAAATTCGAATTATAACTAAAGAGATCCACAAATCCCCAACTCAAAAATGAACTAAAAATCGAACTAAATATGCTAACTTTACCAAAATCTACGCACATATATACATCTATGAATCTATACACATTTATAAAGAAGAATCAAAATCTACATACAAAAAACCATATACACACACGTGTATACGCACACACAGATATACACACACATATACAAGAGCATACGCACCAGAAATCGTTTGATTTGGGTTGAAATCAGTTGAAATTGCTTTTATTTGGCTTGAAATCGCTTGAATCGGGTTGAAATCGCTGCTGTGGATAGGTTTTTTATGTGTGGATAGTTTGTTTATCCACAATACGCTATACAAAATAACGAAGCCGGTTCCGCAAAAAAAACCGCTCCGCTATATTGTATAGCGTAAGACCAGTCCTACGCTACATGATGTAGCATATACGCTCTATTATATAGCGTAATACCTTTTAATCTTGTTCATACACTGATAAATCAACTGTTGTAATTAACTTGGATATATTTAAATAATTATCCAACTGTGGTCGTGGAACAGTCCCATATATATATATATATGGCCTTACTCCATTAGAAACTAAATTAGCCTAGAAACTAGAAACTAGTATCTGACCAATTTTTTATCACTATTTTTAAGTGCAAATAGCACTCGTTTGTACATCACAAATCATTATTTCCTATACAAGAAATCTCAGAAATATAGATATATAAATATACATATATACAACATATATCATCATCATCATCTTCACTCATACCACATTGATGAACCTCCGGGCATCATTATCAACCCATTCCACTGCTACCGCGGTCACCTATAGGCTATACCCACGATTGACCTACCACTGCTTGTCACCATAACTTGCCATTACTAGTAGTTATTTACCACCACCACACACCTCATCTCATCATTTTTTTACCATCATAGACCTCCTACAACTATAATTGATCATCAATAATCGATAACCACTGGCAAACATAAGTAAATTTTCTCAATTATCAATAATAAAAATTGCTAATTCGTATAAATGAGTGATATTAGTAGTTTTAAACAGTGATCATGGGAGTGGTTTCTAGTTTCTAGAATAACATTAGTTTCTATTATATATATATATATATATATATATATATATGGGGCTATTCTAGTACAAACTAAAATAATCTAAAAACCTACAAACTAAGCCCAGCCCAAGACATAACCCAATCCACTATTGCCTACAGCCCAAAACTAAACCCAAAAATAAAATTAACGGTACATAGCTAAATCAAAAAAAATATAGATACAACATATACACACATTACAGTTACAGAGCATTACTCCTCCGCACTGTTCTTCTTCACAAAAGGTAAAAATCAATGAACATTTGTTCCAAATCACAGCGTCATCTCCGTTGTTTAGTGATTGTTCTGTGTTTCTGAAGCTCAAACTCTCTACAGGCACAAATTCGAGACGAGCCGAGAGCGAATCAAGCAACGAAAGCACAAACAAGCAGAAATTTGTGTGAAATTGTTCATACGGTGTGTTTTCTATGTTTTTTCAGTGATTTAACTATATAAATTGTATAGAAAATGTTTCGTAGTGATTACATGTCAAAATTTCGACGATTCTAGGGTTTCGAATTCAATTAGCTATTATTGTTGATACTTGTACATAATAACAACTAAACATCATATCTCAACTTCAAACTTTATACAGGTACAAATTTGAGGCGAGGAGAATGTCAAATCAAGCTACGAAATCAAAAACCTGCAAAATCTATGTCAAGCTGTTCATACGGTATATTTCTACACTTTATTAGTGATTTAACTGCATAAACTTGTATATGAATGTTTTATAGTGATTTGTTGTTAGTATATCAATGATTCTAGGGTTTTTGATTCAACTAACTGTGTTATTATTTATGTTTCTCCATAATAGCAGTTAGTTCCATTTAAATCATTCTCAAAGCATAAATCAATGACTAGAACTAGAGGAGGTATGTTGATTAATGTTTTTAGGATAATTTTTGCTATTTTAGAAATAATTTTGTTATTGCATGTTTGTCTTTATGATTTGACTGTTTATAAGTTGTGATTTGTAGTTTATATGCTTTTGATTTGTAGTAGTTGTGCTTGTCATTTGTAGTTTATATGCTTTTGATTTGTAGTAGTTATGTTTGTGATTTGTATAAGTTCTGTTCTCTAGTGATTGTAGCCTTGTATTAGATAGATTATTAGTGATTTGTAGTTTTATAGTAATTGTAATTTTCTATTAGAGATAGAGTATTTGTAGTAATCTTGTATTTGTGATTGTACCTAAATCAGTTTTGCACGAAGTACATTAGTTGCACTATAAAATATTCTAAACTATTTTAGTTGCTGATGTATGAACTACTAAATAGATTGATTAAAGTGATTCTTATATAGTGAATGTAGGATTATTTTGTAGGCAGAGCATTGCATATAAATTACTAAAAGGTGTGGAAGATGGCTTCTAGGGGGTGGCTGATGGCTTCTAGGGGGAGGGGATGATGGTTTCTAAGGGGGGTGATGGCTTCTAGGGGAGGAGGTGATGGCTTCTAACTGTTATGTTTTGTTTTCTCTAGATTCTTAATTATCATTTCAGGCATATTAGTTGTTTAATTAAAGAATACTATATATGTCCATTTATGCTTTATAGTTATGCTTATTGACATAAAGATTGGATAAATATAGTGATTAATGTACTTATATGGTGGAAAACTTAGTGATTCAACTGATAAACTTATTGATTAATGCACTAAATATGCTGAAAACTAAAAATATTTTAGTGGCTGATGTATGAACCACTAAATATAATCATTGAACTACTAAATATAGTGATTAAAGTGACTATTTTATACTGATTATAGGATTATTTTATAGCAAAACATTACATATAAATTACTCAAGGGGTGGGGGGTGATGACTTCTAGGGGGCGTGATTGCTTCTGGAGGAGGCGTGATGGCTTCTAGGGGGCGTGATGGCTTCTGGGGGGGAGGGGTGACTTCCGGGGGGGGGGGGGGGGGGGGGGGGGGGTTTGATGACTTCTCGAGGGTGATAACTTAGGCATGAATAATAGTGATTGTAGGCTTATTTTATAGTGATTAATCCGCTAAATAAGCAGAAAAAACTTAGTGATTCTAGTCTTGTTTTACACTGATTATAGGCTCTTATTATGGACAGACCATTATTTTCATAAAAGCTACTAAAATACAGAGTGATTGTATGCCTATGGTGAATTGATTGTAGCCCCTAGGTGCATCATGACATATAGGAATTTAGTTTTTATTTTGTGGTTTTTATTGGAGTTGTTTATAGTGGTTCATTATAATTTTGCTAGTGGCAAATCATGTAATCAATAGTTCTACATGTCAAAAATACAGAACATTATTGTCATATATATTACTAAAATACAGACTTAGTGGGATGATGACTTTTGGAGGGCGGGTGATGACTTCTAGGGGGCTTGCTTTTAGAAGGGGGGGGTGTAGTACTTTTTATTTTGTCATTTGTCACTACTAGAAATAAGCTAATAGACATCGGCTAAAAACCGATGTCTGGAAAAAAAAAGGACGATGTATATGTCGCCGATGTAAAAGGTCCACATTTTAGACATCGGTTTTAAACCGATGTCTTATATACTATCAGACATTACTTTTTTTTTGAAAAACGATGTATTTCTATTGCTTTTTTACAGTTATTGCATCATTTCTATTAAGAATTCTATATAGTTTGAGTAGTAGAACATGTTAAACACATTCCATGTAGGACTTATGAAGATAAAGACATCGAATATTTATAAATAAATGATGTGAAATACGTTATTTACATCGTTTTTCGGGAAAAGGTGATGTAAACATCGGTTTTTAACAATATGGGAGATAAACGACTGATTTATGCTTCCACTGCAGCAAGAACACGCAAATACAGTACAAATCGAGCAAAAAATTTGACCTAGGGTTCGGGTATTTTGGAATCGGGTTTGGGTGGTTGAGAATCGGGTGAGATAAGTTAGGGTTCTAAATTTAGAGGTGTATTTGGGGATATGGTGGCAAAGAGAGATTGTAGATGTTGAGAGAGAGGGAGTGTCGAGAGAGACAGTGTGTCTCAAGGGAGACAGCTGCTGTGTTGAATTTGGGGGGAATGAAAAGAAGCTTAAGGGCGGGGATATGTTTTGTTAAAAAAGGGAGAGAGTATTGGCCGTGTGTTTTTTATGTTTTTTAAAATTCAGTTTAGATAACGGTCATTTTAGAAACTGATGTCGTTAGTGCTGTTTAACATCGCTTTTTAAATTTATGATGTAATAAAAGTATTTAACATCGGTGGTTTTTGCAACCGATGTTAAATGGGTGATGTCTAATCCACTTTTTCTAGTAGTGTGTATTCAAATAGTTTTTATTGGAGTTGTTTATAGTTATTGTTTTATATTTTGTTAGTGCCATATATTGTAATCACATATCTACATAGTTCTACATGTCAAAAATGGCATGTATGTTTAATCCCTATCCGAGATTCATGTTTGCAGGACATAGACCACAGCTTAGAAGAAGCTCCAGAATAAGACAACAATGTTTCCACAAAATTATGAGACTCCGACTCAAATATAACAATATGATTTTATCTTCAGAACTGAATGAGAGGAGATCAGTAAACATAAAAGTGGGGAAGGAATTATATATTGATATGGCATCAAAGAGACTGGTCAATTTTGCCATCCAATCTTCACAAACGTCTCAAGAAGAAGATATTGTAGTGACTACTCCACGAAAGGCTGATAACAAGAAGACAGTCACATTTGCAAAAAACCTCACCACCACTCTCAATGAAGCCGCCGACAACAACCAATGATTGTTTCAACAACTACTTTTGATGAAATCCACGACAACTTGACAAACAATGATTATTTAAGAACTAGTTAGCTTATTTGTCTGAGTACTTGACAAGCAATGATTGTATGGCAAATTATTTGTGGTATTATATCTGGCTTATTCACTTTTTGAGGATGCTATTGTACAAAAGATTTTAAACTGTTCAATTTCACTTTTAACTTCTTCAGAGGTAGCAAATTCAGTTCACTAATATGAGTAATTTAATTTATGCTACTAACATGTTCCAAAATTGTAATATGTGCTTCAAATTTTACTATAATATGTACAAATCTCAATCCATTGAACTTCAAATACAAACTAACTACTAAAAAACATAACTACTATTTTTAAAATACAGCTAAACTTCAGTGATTGGAACTCACATTCTAGTGATTACAACATCACATTTTAGTAGTTGGACCATAAAAAATTAATGATTGCAAATTATATTTACTATATAATCCACAATATTTTCATTCAAATGAACATAAATTGTCAAGAACTAAGTAATATCAAATTCATACTAACTACTGTACATTTTAAACAAAATATGACCACTTTTACAACAAATTTTCTTCAATCTACACTATCTTCAATCTGTGCTTTCTTCTTCTTCTTATCACATGTCCAGGAGTCCTCAGCTCTCTATTCTGTTCCCTTACGAACAAAATGCTTAAGAATAATAGTTCCATCATCAGCTCTCTTTTCTGTTCCCTTACGAACATCAAAACCTCCTAAACGACCATAATTCTTGTAAAATACAAACGCTTTTTCCAAGTTGTCATGAACTTGATTAACAGCGGGCACACAACTAAGATCAACAACAGATGGTGAATAATATTTCCGTCCACCAGGAGACAAAACATAGCTTGATAATGAACCATCATTTTCACTAGAAGAAGGATCACAACTCGCATTTGAACTACTAATACAAGACAAGTCACCAACTAGAACCTGCATCCGCATATGAATAACAATTAAAGCAAAAACTACACACACTACTAATCAACTGCATAACAATTATAAACCTATATTATACTGTAGTGATTTACATCATCAAATTATACTGATTGTAGATTTATATTATAGTGAATATGGACTTACATTAAACAGATAACTTTGATACACTACAATAAACCACAAAATTAGATTAAGTTCAGCCATAACAAAACAAAAACGTCTCACTAAACAGAACAAATTCATATGTGACCAAAACACAAAACAAGTTGAATAATAAACCAAAACATAAACATGAAATTATCAATGAATACCTAACTTACTAATTAAACTCATCTGATTTACTAGTTAACATCATATATCATTAAAAAACTACAAGACATTCATACGTATGCTAATTGAATCAACAAGAAACTACAACTTTCAAACAAAACACCTAGTACATCATCATCACGATATCTACATAGTTAATCGAACAATAAATTAAATTAAAGTAATCACTTTGATTATCACTGATTTTGATGAGATCTGTTGTAATCATCGTACACCAATTATAAAATCAGCATCTCCAAAAACTGAGTTTGATTTTGATTGCGATAGATGATGAAGAAGCGAAGACTAAACAGAGCACGGAGAGAGATGAGAGAGAGCACCGAGAGAGAGAGACTATGGATAGCACTGAAGAGTGGAGAGATTTCAGAGAAACGTTACTAGAGACGGAAGCAGTTCTTAGAGAGATAGACAGGACAAGCGATTAACAAAATATCTGTCTTTTTTTTATATCAAGTAAATGAGTGGCCCAGATTAAAAGTTGGTAAATAATAATCAAAGGTGAAGATTAGTTTGTAGTTTTTACAAAAAAAAGGTTTGTATTTAATCATCCCTATATATATATATATATATAGTCAACCTCCAATACAAACCAAAATAGCTTAAAAACTAAAAATCCAATTTTGAATCCCTATTTTTAACAGCATAAATCTTTATTTTGTACATCACAGATCACTATTATATATATATGGTCATTCTCCAATACAAACCTAATTAGCCTAAAAACTAAAAACCAAAAATCCAATTTTTAATCACTATGTTTAACAGCAAAAATCACTATTTTGTACATCACAGATTACTATTTTATATATAACACGTTTCCCAAATATAAATATATACATACATATATATATATATATATATATATATATATATATATATATATAATGTATATGACCATCATCTTCACCCGAACCGTAATAATGGACCGCTTACCATCATTACTAGACGATTCTATGACTTGCCATCATTGCCTTCCATCACCCATAGTCACATACACTTTCCATCATAACTTATCAAAACTAGCGACTACTTACCAGTACCATCATACAACTTCTCTTACGGCTTCTTACCGCCAAGAACCTTCCAACGACTGAAACTGAACCTCTATAATCGATTACCAATAGTTTAGGTAAGTAGATTTTCTCAATTTTGATAATAAAAATCGCTCTTTATATACTGTATAAAAAAATGATTAATGCAGTATAAATTAGCGATTCTCATAGTTATAAATAGTGGTTCGGAAACTGGTTTTTAGTTTGTATTTAAGAGTTGGTTTGTATTTGATCACTTGCCTATATATATACATACATATACATACATACATACATATACATACACATACATAATAGCTTATAGCCCATGCAAGCATGATGAAAAAAATTATTTATTAATGATAAATCATAATTTTTAATTAAATAAAAATAAAGGAGATCAGACGAAGCACATTGATCCAAATTTTTTTCAGCCATGAATTTCAGCAAAGAGGCCAAATTGATGTGTGCCAGATCTGATTGTGTGAAAATCCGGCAGACTTGTTCACAAAATCCCTTCCTACATCCTCCTTCGAGAAGTTGGTGCATAAAATTAGGATGAGTAAATTTTAAGATCTATTGTGATATTCATACTCATCTTTGAACGAAAGGAAACATGATTTTATACCACATAAGTACTCTTTTTCCTTAATTAGGATTTTTTCCCACATGATTTTAAAGAGACATAATATTAGTACATGTCATCCAAAAAAAAGTGTTATGTATGCAAGTGGATGACTCTAGAATGTTCCAAACTCTACCCTTTGATCTTTTAAATACATGTAACTTAAATTCATGTCATTACAAGTCCATGATTTTTGGCTCTTCAAGTTCATGTAACCTACATCTTGTATACCTATAAATAGGTTTGAAGATTGAGCTTATTTTATCCGAGATAGAAAAGATGGTATTTATCATAAATATGATATGGTGAAAAAGGCGTATTACAGGACATCCCGGCCTGGCTAGGATTTTCCCAAGAACCTGCCGACTTGCTCCATAGCCAACACATGTATATAGGTAAATAAGACTAACCGAGCGATAAGACCCAGTGGGTGGGAACTTTCATGCGATAAGCACAGATTAGGACCCGATCTCCTTTGGTGAAATCTTCCCACTGTCTCTTCAACTCGGGTGAACGCCCGAGAGTTGGTGAGATTCGAACCCGTTAGGGGTGTACACAGGTTGGTGAAACCGACCAACCCGGTCCAAACAGGCCATATTTCGTCCGATCCAATCCGAATTTTTTTAACCCGATAAGTAATTGGATTGAAAATGTATTGAACCGATTTAGTTGGGTTGGACATGGGTTTCGGATTTTATAAACCGAACCAAACCAACCGATGGAAAAATATGAGAACATATTTAATTTATCCATCCCATCACATATTAGCCTAATCTATTTAGTTTTATTATATTTGTGTGCTTCTTAAATTTAGTATTGTAACTTTTGTTTGCTATTTAAATATATATATATATATATATATATATATATATATATATGAAATTAAATTTATGAATGAGAATATGAGATTAAATTGATTATTTTGTTTGTTTGGGAGCACATAAACATGAATATTGTCTGATTGTTACGTAAATGTATTTATGGCCTTAAATTTATCTATATAAGTAGCAAACAAACATGAATGAGAATATAAGATTACATTCATGAATATGTGTTCATTGTTTGTTACTAGTTATTTTTTAACTGAATTCAATTTTATGTCTTTGACAAGATTGTTAAAGTAAATTTTAGTGCCATTTGACACCGACGATTATAATATTTTGCTGAACTCTTTTCAATTTTTAAGATTTTGAGACTTTCCGTTCTAGGTATATAATTTATTAATCCAGCCAAAACGATTTAAACAGATCCAAACCAAAGTACTACAAATTGGTTCGAGTTACAAATTTAAACGGTTCGGGTTGGGTTGAAATTTTGAAAACCCGGTTTAATTGGATTGGGTCAACAAATGCCGTCAACCCGCCCAACCCGAACCGTGTACATTCCTAGATACCGTGACCCTTGCTTCATAGGCAACAAATATAGGTAAATAAGACTAACCGAGAAATAAGACCTAGTGGGCGGGAACTTCCCTGCGATATGCAGGGATTGGGATCCGATCTCTTTTGGTGAAATCTTTCAACTGTCTCTTTAACACGGGTGAACGCCCGAGAGTTGGTGAGGTTCAAACCCATGACCCTTTGGATCAACGCAATGCCTCATTTCCACTGAGACAACTCTCACACTCTCATAAATATGATTTGAAGTAAATTAAGATTAGAATATTCGTGGTGCCTATATATTTTGTAAGAGTTTTATGTATTGTAAAAGTTAAAAAGTTGTGTGAGAAATACAAAAAAGAAGGGTTTTTGTGATCAAGTTGAGGTGTTTGTATAAAATATTTGAGTGCGGGAGCCAGGAGCGACCCAATCTTGTAATACATTCATATTTAGTATATTTGTGGTTTTACCCTCCTTTAAGGAGTTCCCACATTAATAATTTGTTTCTTTTATTTTCGTACTTGTTATTGTGTTTTATTAGCGTCAATTTATGGTAGATGCGATCTTAAACACTTATATGATCTCTTTCTCGTGCTTATTATTATTATCTTTGATTAACGTCAATTTATAGTCATGCGATCCTAACACTTATATAGTCTCTACACTAGTATAAATATATCTGTCCTATATCAATTTGTCAGTTCTTAATATTTTAATACGAATCTTTCTGCAGCAAATTTGTCACTCAGTTGCAATTTGCAAACCCATTGTTGTTGTAGCTTGAAGTACAAAAACGCCTAACTATCCGCAGTAAGCACAGTAAGGCAGTAAGCACGTATACCATGATCTAAGCAAGCGTTGACATTTAGAGTTTAAAAACGCCCAGCGGCCTGGAATTTTACCATAATCTTGGCTAAACCATGTTCTTATGCCGTAATTTTATTCAATCTCTGTCAAGGAAATGTTTTTTCAAATAGTTGGTCACTATTCTGGTACTCAAGGACGAAAAAGCAAAATGAGCACCCGTTGCATTGCGATGTTTTCTACCTCTTGATCCTTGATAAGTCTCAAAACTTGTAGGCACATGAAACGCTGAAACCAAGCTACTGCAGTCTTCTTATTTGAATCATCTCTGAAAGAATATTTTTAAGAAATAAAATATTGTCAGTTAGTATTCATCTGCAAAAATGGCTAATATTAACTTAAGAAGTTGAAGTGTATATTTTGCAAATGGACCAAACGGTTCAATTTAAAAAATGTACAGGTAATAGTGCCTTGATGCTAGCCATAGCGTAGTTGAATATTAATTATTAACACATGTTCATGAAAAAACAAAATCATGTAATCTTCAAAGTTCAGAAGAAATGCACAAGTATTATACTTTCATAAAAATGCATAAACATCTTCTTTTTTATGTTGTGTGTGATCATTGCAGTATCTTGAAATATTACACTCTATAATTTGTAATTTTTGAGTTGTATAACAGAATCTATAACCCAGAAACTGGGAACATACTACTTTTGCCATTGTCTTTAGAGTGTGTTCTTCTGAAGCAAATTCAGCTGTGAAAAGTCATCTCACAGTAGAAATCAGAAGCCATACATACACCTGTTTTCAAGTTTTCCACCGTGCACTTTGCAAGATTGTCATATTACATTGTGCTGCAACCCTGAAGTGTAAAAACTGGGAGGAGATAAATGTAATTTCATTCCTTGATATTTCCATGCGGCCGAAAATATGAGAATGAACGGAATCATGAATATGTAAAATTTTATGTAACAGGCTCATCAAACAAATTCATCACCACTTTCAACAAACTCCAAAGAATAGACCCCAATTAAAAAGAAAAACAGTCTGGTGGTCTGGTAACAGTTGGGCCGTCAAAATAAAAAAAGTTCATGTGTTTCCTCCAAGACATGCAGTTTGGAAGTAGTTAAGTTCAGAATTATTTCAACTGATAATACTATGTTAAATACTTACATATCAATTTACACCTAATAGTATCTTTACAGATGTGTGTATCTGAGGTATAAATATATTAAAAATATTTCAACTGATGATACTATGTTAAATAATTACATATCAATTTACAACTAATAGTATCTTCACAGATGTGTGTATCTGAGGTTTAAATATATAAAATACGGAGTCCGTATTTTATATATTTAAGGGTCCGTATTACGGACCCTCAAACATGAAAACTCAGAAACTCATACAACTTAAGTAACCCCCAACTCATACAACTAAATTTACCGCCTAACTCCCCCTTTTTTTGTATGTATGCATGTACTGTTTCGAGAAGTCATGGAATTAAAATTAATTGCGAAGGATATTACCATGTCAAGACGCAATTCTTATGTAGGATCACTAAACATAGCATCATTGATTTGGCTAATGCTGATATCAAACATTGGAGGAATAGGAGACTCGTATTCTTCTGTAGAAGGGACCAAGCTCACAGGATTCCTGGTGTGCTCGTCTGTCAAAAGTACATCAAGATAATTGCGAAAAGAAGCTAACTATGTCGTTTATACTTGAAGCTATTAAAACATCTGATCAGTAAGTAAATAGTCAAAATAGTTGGGACTCACCAAATATTGTGTTGAAGGAAGTTGGGGGAGGGGTCACCATGAAGTTGATGCCGATGTAAAATACAATCACCAATACTAGTGTCACCATAGCATAAGTTGGTGCTGCTATTGCCCAATACCTAAATGTGTAACACAATGCTGTATCAACTGAATTACAAATAATAAAGAATAAAAAATCATTTCAGAGATTGATAACACAATCAGAAGATCAATGATGTGCAATCTCACGTTAAAGAACCAATCAAAGAAACAGCAAATACCAATTTCAAAATTATTCCAACACACCAACTTTTATAGAGTAGACATATTAGAATTTCTAAAAAAATTTCATTAATGGATAAATTCGTATTTTAAAAATACTCTTGAAGATATTGACAATTTCTACTATAAATTATTTCAACTTCCTACATGTATACTAATGTATACCCATTCAGATAACCTGCCCAGGTTCATGAGAAAAGTGGTAATCATAAAGAAGTCATGGTATATACCTGCTTGGATAGTAATAGATCCCAACAGTATGTAGCCAGTTTTCTGGAACATATGCCCACACCAGGAAAACAACTGCACAAGTATGTTACAAGATTTCATATCGAAATCAGAAAGCAGCAAAACAGAAAGAAAAATATAAGAATCTTAAGAAATATTCGGTCTTATTAATTTGCCACCTAAGATATGAACTTTGTAAACAAAAACACAGGATCCGCTAATCCAATTATAAATTTTACTCCGTAACTAGTTAGATCCATTTACAACAAACCTAATCAGTCAAAAGAGCTCTGTGCATTCATGAATATTATTTACTAAATAGATATTTGACATGATTTAAAGTTTGATTCTCCCCTCCCCTGAACATAAAAAAATCAACTATCAAAATATATATGACACTTCACTATTTCCAACTAACTCTAAATTCGAGGCCAGCTGATTTCAAAAATTATTAGATATCTCGACAGTACACTGAATCAGATAACTAAATGACTAAATGTAGATTGAAATTTCGTCAAATAACTGGTGGCCACCTCAAACCAGCTCGACATCTTCAGTTTACATATATATATATATATATGTGAAATACATATTACTTTTATTACTGAAATATATATTTCAAATTACTACAGTAAGGTATATGTAAAATTAGAATGCTGAGTGGACCAGCTTGGCTATGCAAACGATATATGTAAAGTGGCAGTTCCATCAACCAATTTGCGTGCATTATTATGCAAACTAATATCTGCATTAGGAGCGATTAATTCAATAAACTGAATGAATCCAACCTCCTTTTCTTAGTTCACAAACTTATTCATATTACATCAAACTTCATAACCAAGTTTTTCTATGACACAACCTATAACCTGCATTGTTGATTAGTTAAAAAATAGGTTAATAGAACTTTATTCACCCACAAATTGCATATGGTGATTTTGTGGCATCACTTTTCTGAAATAGTCATATAGCTAAATATGAAGTCTAAATATACTATTCATATAAATTTTCAGCAGCACTCTGACAAAGTACTTAAAAGAAGCATTACTTCATAAAGAGTACTGGGGTTGATATCTAGTCGATTCAATTAACTTAACCACCTCACCTTTTAATGTGTGCCGTTGCTTAGGTCATTTTCTACTTCTGAAATTTTCCACTTATAATCCATATAAAACCAACACCACCTAAGCTGTATTTCGAGTCTGCTTCTAGGTTGGATCTATGCCCATGCACATATTCTTGCTTCCCCTCACCTTGTCAATACATTGATATTTGTAGACATAGTTCTTCCAATAGTGCTCTTAAATTAGCTACTTTGAATTTTATTTGTGCAACCTAGGCACTGTTCTTGTAGTTACAGTACAGTTTTGAAGACTGCAATATTTGTTTTAATTATACTACTGTATTAAATAGTTAATACATTATTCATCCCTGTGAATTCTATTTTTGGTTTAGCAAAGCAGTATATATATTAGTCTACGATCAAATGTCGAACATACTTAAAGTATCATGTTATTAAACAAGAGGTCTGCATTAGATTAATTATATGTACATCATCAAATATAGGTCAAGTTCACTACCATGTTTGTTTCCATTAACATACTTCAAGTGGCTCTGCTATTAAATTTACTACAGTTGCTTGATATGGGAGGGTTAAAGATGATAAAGCGTGTAATATCTGATGAGTCAGATTGGCATTCCTTTCCGGTGGTTTTGCCCACAGGACTGTCATACTTGTTTAGTTTCGGCAACACGATTCACTCTTTAGGGACTTGTTATTAGGGATAAACATTCAACACTTGTGGGAACAGTAGGTCTTCTAATTTGCACGCGAGATGAATTTGTGAACCAGCACTGCAGTTGCACAAAGCCTAAGGCTATGAAAGATGTTGAGGTACCGAGAGGGGGAGGAATAACAGAAGTGCCTTGAAATGCAAAGCGGTTTGGCAAACAGAGAGGATGAGAAACAAGTTACAACTTTGGCCAAGTAAAATTAAATGATTGATTTCGGAACAATAGCATTCTTTTGTTGCTACTTATTATCATTTGTTCCATACCCAACTTTCGAAAGGCTTATCGTACTTAACAGAGGAGTACATATTCCGAACAGACAAAATGTGAAATGAAGCCAAACAATGTATTAAGAGGAAAGATGGATATTCAGCAAGCCGGTGGTTGAATAGATAACTCTTTGTTCAGTGAGCACAAAGTAGTTGTTCATTGATATACTTGTCCATTTCTGTACAGGCCCTACTCGTTCAAAATGCTCTGTTCATAACTCAAATTCTATATAAGTTAGTCATCTATTACTGATATTAAGTTAAGTTTATGACAACCGCTAGTTAACTATGAAGCAAGGCAAGTAGATATGAAAAACGATACTATTGTTTACCAAAATAATAGTAAAATTCGTATCATTCCTATACCTCCATCTCCCATGTTAGTCGTTTCTTTCGGTTTCATCGTCTAAATATGATTTGCATCCACAGCAACAAACATAGTTGTAATCATAATAACCCCTATTACTTAATAAAGGGTCCAGATGTTAATTTCAAGTTACTTCAATTCACTTAACCACCTTTAGTTCATTTTCTAGTCGTAAATTTCTCTTCTTACAATCCATCTAAACCACGCCTCTTAAGCTCTATTTTTTAGTCTGCTTCGAGGTTTGCAGCCGTAGTTCATCCTAATGTGCTATAAGGTTAGCTGTTTCGAGTTCTATATTCGCAATGTGAAACATACTTGAAGTGGCATTTCATCAAACAAGAGGTGTGCATGTAAGAAAAACACGGAAAATATACCAAGAGCAACAGCAGTTGTAATAGAGCCCACGAAGCCGTAAACCTCGGAGGGTTTGGGACCAGCATCATCGGGTTTGGGACGCTGCAGATTGTCATGATGAGGGTCCTGAAAGAAGACTTGGGCTCTTCGATTGCGGGAGAAGCTCAGTATTCTTCTGGGACTGTTCACTGACCGTCTATTCTCCATCGTTTAACCCCTAGCCAATCTCAATTGCACTTAAAAATTAAATGATCAAAATTAAATAACAACTTATTGTCGTATCAATGATAAAAAATAATAATAATAATAATAATGATAATAATAGTAATAGTAGTAGTAGTAATAATAATAATAATAATAATAATAATAATAATAATAATAATAATAATAATAATAATAATAATAATAATAATAATAATAATAATAATAATAATAATAATAATAGATTGTTAATAATAGATTAACTAGTATAAAAGTTCGTGTAAGTCACTGATGTCAAATTAAATCATATTTTATATTAATAATTTATTTAAAATTTTAGTTTAATCATTTTATTAAATTTTAAAATATATTTCTCAATTGATCCACAATTTTTAAACAATATTTAGGTAGCTAAAGAAAATAAATGAACTGCACATGTAAAATTGTTAACAAAATTTATAAATCGCTTAGATTGAAAAATTTGATGATGTGATTTTTGGGATTAAGACTCTTATTTAAGATCAAGTGCGCACACTTTTACTCGTTTTATTTAAGTGTTGGACAATTCGTTAATTTTAAACTTGAAAAATAAAAAGAATTTGTTCAAGTAA
>NC_030389.2:9724431-9808077 GCF_001625215.2 Daucus carota subsp. sativus
ATAAAAACTAGACAAATATATGCAATTGATTTTGTAAGAATGTTCTCGTACTACAACATACGTTGTTCAAAACGAGTATAAAAATATAAGTATTCCTACGCCAACAAAATTAGGTACTGTTTGGCATTGACGACATAGTTTTGCTAAAATGTATGCGAAAAACTGTTTGATAAATTAAAAAATAGAACAACCGTTTTTAGCTCAAAATTGCTTATTAGGAAAAGCATGTCCTGTACCGTTTTTAGCTCAACAATTGTTTTTTAGAAAAAATATTTCCTCTCATGCTTTTGAAAAAAAATGCTTTTAACTTTTAGGGGAAATTATCATAAATTTCACTATCAAACCTCAAAAAAATGTTATTTTTTTATACTATAAGTCTATAACTCATAACATAAAAATACCTAAAAAATTACCAAACAGCTAGCTTTCTAAAACAACATTTTTTTACAAGCACTTTTTCTAGTTATAGTACAATTACTTTTAACTCAAAATTCTCACAGTGTCTCCATAAACTAATTAGGTTGTATTTTAACCTTTTTAATATAGTTTCACGGTACAAAATTTTAAGATTTAGATTTCTTTTATTGTATTTCTACTTTTTTAAAATACTTATTTGTACTTGCTTTTATTATCGAATTCATTTCATAATTAGCAACGTGGTCATAAAAGATTATTGACATATAAGACCTATATTAATAAATTTAGATAGAGTACGCCTCACTTATACAAACTAGACTTTCAGCGTCGATAAAAAAACTCCCAAAATATCGGTTAAGTGGCGTATTAAATGTAGGATATACTATAAGTATAGGCTTTTAGCGTCGGTTTAGTAGGCGATGTCTCCACTTGTCATACTGTATTTTAAAAACCATCACATGCAATACCATAGTTCAAAACCCATCATAGATTGTGTTCTTCCATCAAATCTCTGTAACGCTGTTAACAAAAATGAGGGTAAATTCGTCATTTTACCTAAGTAACGACTCTTTTGCCTATTTAATAGAGTTGTTATTGGGGTAACATGATGAATCTATCTTTTATTAATGGCGTTACAGAGATTTGACGGAAGATTAACATAATCTATGACGGGTTTTGAACTATGGTATTATATGTGATGGCTCTTAAAGTACGATATTATAAGTGATGTCCCGTTTAAAATACATATAAACAAAATGCACTATAAGATTGATCAGTGTTCACAAAAATGACAGCTAATAAGTACTACCTTAGAAGAGTATAAATATTATAAAAAAGAAAATATAACTAAATCTCAAAAAAATGTGTACCTGAAACTACGTTAAAAGTGTTTAAATATGACCATAGTGACAGAACCTGATTAACAGGTACAGGAACAAGTACATGTACATTTATTGCGACTAACTATTTTGGGGACGTAGGGTAGGACGTAGCAATATTACTCTAAGAATATACATTCTTGCTTGTAGTTTAAGTCAAAAGCAAGCAAGATGTCGAAGAAGGTACATACCTAAAACCTTGGGGTTTATGAGGAGAGTTGAAATCAGGATGTAAAAAGAGTTTTAAATAATCTCTCCAGAACCGTACTCGTGTAGAGGATAAATTATTGCTACTACCGAACTTAATCCGGTCCATGACATCCTTCTTCATTTTAAACTCTTGTTTTTCATCCTCCGACATTAAGTTAAACTCTTCACACTTCTGAAACATAGCTTCATATAGTTCCTCTGGTATGCCATGATTTTTCACCTGTCAATTAATCAACCTCAACTAGTAATCTTAGAAACTCAAGAAAACCCTATAAAAACTAACAAAAGCGACATAATATATGGCTAAATGCAGTGATTCAAAAGTGAGAACAGTTAAAGTGCAGAACAACTATTATGCACTTATGTTACTTTTTTAATGTTGTATTGTTCTGCCGCAAAACAATGATGTTCTCAGTGTTCTCACATTAAAACGTGTTTTCCAGAGAGCAAGACCCTGTAACTAAAAATAAATATGAGCCATGCATAAATATGAGCCATGCATACGTGAGGATGATTTATGACTAAATATAGATATGAGCCATGCATGCATAATGATTTATGACTAAATATATAGTTGCTGGTGCATAACATTCATACCATGAAGAAACCCCAATCCCTACATGCTTTACCGAGCTCACACACAACTTTGGTTTGCTGATCATGGTCCTCAGAGATCAGGAGAGAGTAATCGATAACGGGGATGTTATCACCGGGCAGTGCAGTAGAATCAGTAGGGTTTTGGAAATAAGCATACTGAGAGGGGATGGAATTAGGAACCTTGTTACCACATGTAACCAAATTTTGGACGGAAGAGAAGATGTTTTGGTCCAAACTTTGTAGTGGTGAGGCCATATTCAGCAAATGGAGACTCCCACGGATTGTGGGGAGAAACGAGAAAATATGGGCCATATATATATATAGAAAAGAGTTAAATGCATAGTGTGTATTTAAACTATGCATCATATGCAGTTTGTGTACCTAAATTTTTAATTGAACACATTGTGTATCTCAAGTATTTAAGTGTGAGCAATTCATGTACTCCGTTAATTTTAAGTTGACAGACCTCTGTTAACTGCTTACATTGTTTCCTGTATACATTGCTTTGTTTTTCTTTTACTTCTCCCACTTGAGCGCACTTATCTTTCACTCTAAATGTAAGAAAAAATAACAAAATATCTAAAAGAAAAAAAAATGCGTTTTCGAAAAGAAGTTTTAACTCTGGGTTATTGTCATGAGCTAATTTATAATTTTTAACTAATTATTGAATTTATTGTTAAAATATTTTTTTTACACTTTCCTTCAAATTTCTATATATCCAAATTTTAACTTTTTCTAAAATATATTATCCATTATATTAAACTAGATTACAACAATAGTTTAAACTACTAATATTAATTGTTCATCATATATTTTAATTTATAATTCTATTGTGAATATAAACTATATTTGAATAATATTATTTATTAATTAAATAGATTTTTAAATAATTAACAAATGTGTTTGAATTAATACATTTTTAGTGAATGTGCTAAATATTTTTTTGACATATTGAGCAATTATTTAATATTTAAGTCCGTCAAAATACTAATTTAACAATCTACTTTAAGATATTATCTTAATGAAAATGTTTAAATATATTTTTTATAGGTGTTTAAATATATTTTAATTATAATTAAAGACTTACTAAATTTTTTTAATAAATTAAGGAGACACATAAAAAATATTAATTATGTAGAATTTGTTAACCACCTTCGGTGCTTAAATGGTTGGTTAAAACAATTTTTTTTTTAGAATTTGTATGACTTTTATGTCGATGAGACTGACTATATTTTATTATTACTTTTATTTTAAAATAATAGTGGTTTGAGTTTTTACGCGGAATTTAAGGTGTAAAAAAATGCAACTCTATACATAATTTTTCTTTATCAAAATAAATTATAGATGTTAAATCTTTTTTTAGAATTTTTTTCTAAACAAATAATGTATAGAAGTATCTTCTTTACACTTCAAGTTATGTGTAGAAGGTGTAAGTGAATATAATTTTAGAATGGAGTAAATATCTTTTAAATTGTTATTAATGGAATATAACTTTTAATATGATAATAGATGATGTAAAATATTTTTTACAGTCAATACAAGGAAAATATTTTTGCGGTTCGAGAAAATAATTATTTCAATACTTTAGATTTTCAACAGAATATTGTAAAAGAATTATAAAATTATTTTAATATTGTTCAAGAGAATTTTAAATTATGTGTAAAAGAATTATTAAATTATTTTTCAGTTTTGATTATTTTAAAATATTAAATAAATTAAAAAAATTAATTAGTTAATATTATTTGTTATCATCAAAGAAATATAAAACAAAATAAATTTTGATATAAAGTCTTAAACTTTATGAAGGCCATTAATTGATTTGTTTTGTGGTTAAATTTTTTTGTGACCAGCCGATGTGTTCATTGACAAAATGCCTTATGTGGAGTGAAATTGGGTCTGGGAGTATTGAATAAAGAGATGAAAAGTGAAAGTAAAGAAAACTCAGGGACGTTAGTAAAACCTAACAGAAATACACCCATCGCATATATTTGTATACTTAAAGTACACAATTTGTTCAATCAGTAGTTAAGGTACACAAAATGCATAACATGCATATTTTAGGTACACATTTTGCATTTAATTATGTAGAAAAAGATAGTCAGGAAGGATCACATCACTAACTATTGTATTTGGTTTTAAAGTCTTTATAACTTTTTTCGTCGAAAACGATTTAACACCAAATGCATGCCGAAACAAAAAGCAACGCATGCTGTACCTAGCTAACAATTATTGTTAGAGGATTAGTAAGGTTAGTTAAAAATGATTAGTTAAATCATCAGGTTATACAAAATTTACTGAATTTGTGACGGCATTTAAAATTTGGTAATATAAAAATTTGCTAAATTTGTGAAAGCATTTACAAATGATATATTGGTTAATATTGTTGGCTAAATTAGTCTTATAAGATATCGTGTGAAATTTGTTGGACGTTTAACACATTTATTTTGTTCCAATGCACGAGTTATAATATTTGATTATATTTTAAAAATAGCTAGTATGTTATTATTATTTTAGGTTATTATAAACAAAATACATTAGCTTAACATAATAATAGATAATATAGAATCTTACTACATTTGCATAAAATATACTCCCTCCGTCCCCCTGAGTTGTATATATTGGGGGACGGGGACGCGGCACGGACTTTAATGCTGCTGCAAATTGTAGTTGTGCAATTTATTTTTAAAATTTTTCTTTTCTGAATTAAAGTTTAGATGTTATATTTTTATACAGAAAAAGAAAATCTCAAAAATAAGTTACGGAACTATATTTTATAAGAGCATTGAAATGCGTGTCGAACAGTTAAAAAGAAACGTATAGAATTAAATGGGACAAAGGGAGTAATCAATAGTAGGATGTTGACTAGAGGTGGCGATCGTTTCGTTTCGTATACTTTCGTTTCGTGTATTTTCGTGTTTCGTATATTCGAAGGTGAAACCCGTATCCGCCCGTTATTGATTTAGTGTACCTAATTTAAAACCCGTATCCGATCCGAATCGTTTCGTGTATTTTTCGTGTACTTTTCGTGTATATTATATATAAAAATATTAATATAATTTTAATCAAAAAATAGTTTTAATATATATTTTCCAGAATAATTTTACTGAATATGAATGATATATATATACTTGCATACAATTCTCTACAAATTTGTTAATGTATCTCTAATATATATTTACATGTACATAAATATATATATATATATATATATATATATATATATATATATATATATTACACAAATATATATATAATATATTATAACATATATATAATAAAAATAATGTACAAATATTTCGTGTATTTTCGTGTATTTCGTGTACCCAAAATGAAAATCCATATCCGACACGAAATCTTTCGTGTAATTTCATGTTCGTGTACTTTCGTGTTTCGTGTATCAAAAATCAAAACTCATATCCATCTTTTTCGTGTTGTTTCGTTTCGTGTTAGCGTGTTACGTGTCAAATTGCCAGGCCTAATGTTGACTATGATTATAAATAAGAGCTTTGTATTGGAGTAGCGAAATTTAAATTTATCTATTAACTTTTTTTTGGGATGTCATATAGACTAGTTAAGGACTTTGTAGGGTGGGAGATGCTCTAAGATATTTTGTTTCGAAAGTATTGACTATATTGATCGATTATATTTTGAATATGGTATGTTATTATTATTTGTTGACCAAATGTAACAAACATTAGAGTATTTCTAACGGTAATGGTTGGCTAATTAAATTGAACACCGGAAAATATTGTGTAAAATTTGCTCAACTTGTGACACATTTTGCTTTGATGGTAATGTTATATTGATTTTTTTTTAGATAAACCAATGTTATATTGATTGGTTATAATATAAAAATGATATATCATTATTATTCTAAATTGTTACATATAAAATATATTATTCAATATGATAGTAGATAATATGGAATCTTACTAAATGTCTTTTGCATGTTTTGGAGGTTGATCAGATACGGTATTGGTGTTGCAGACAACAACAACAGTTTTTTTGCTGAAAAGCAGGTGAAAAATTGTTTAATAAACTTAAAGGTAATTTTTTTGAACAACAATCTTTAGTCTAAAAGTTGCTTTTAGTAAAAGCAGATCTTCCCATGTCTTTGCAAAAAAGTTCATTTTTAGCTTTTGCACAAACTTATCATAAATTTCCAACAGCCACATGTAAAATGTCATTCTTAGGACTTAAACCCACCTCTCCAATACAAATGCACCACTCAAACAACTTGAGCTACACAAACAATTAATTAGATATTCAAAAGCATTAACCACATACATTAAAAATGTTGTATATATTTTTTCAATGTCTCATTTATTTGAAATAAGTTATTACTTCAGCTAATTAAGTCGC
This sequence comes from Daucus carota subsp. sativus, assembly GCF_001625215.2. Taxonomy (NCBI): domain Eukaryota; kingdom Viridiplantae; phylum Streptophyta; class Magnoliopsida; order Apiales; family Apiaceae; genus Daucus; species Daucus carota. Next base: position 9,730,896 of record NC_030389.2, read on the forward strand.
ATATTTTGCTTACATGATAGATTAATATCTATAAATTAATTATTTACGTAAATAAATTTAAAATTGAAAATGATTCTGAATAATCGGGCTCGAACCATGATTCGGATTTCTAAAAATAGATATAATTTTTATTCGAATAAAAATGAGATTTAAGTGAGCATCTTTTGAAAGGAAAAATTGATGGGCTTTCAACATGGACTATGTTATTATTTTTTTAAGAAAATTATAAATATAATAATAGTGACAGAGACATCAAATTTGGTGTCAGAAAATATATCTAAATGATGTAATTTTGATGATAGATAAATTTCAAATATTACGACTTGTGTGATATAAAGGTGAATTTAGGGAATTTTTTTAATTGTTAATCTAAAGTCAACTCAAAAATAAGAAAACATTTATGAGACCTCCTAAAGTTAAAAAGAATTGAGTTATAAATTTTACTTAGTTAAATAAAATAACACAGAGAAATAAGTTATATATATATTAAAGTCTTAAAACTATAATTTTAATATGCCATCAATCAATATATAACATACCAGTTAAATAAAATGATTCAAACTATAATTAAATTAAATAATGATTTACAAATTAAACTAATAAAATATAATTAATTCTGAACTGGATAATCCGACGTGATATGGTGAAAATAAATATCTGACTAAACGGGACTAGAACATCGAATATTTGATTTGATCTCTAATAATTGAACATGATATGTTACATTGCTCACCTCTAGGAAATACGAGTATCAAAATATCTAAAAAATGCGTTAATGATCTGCCCCATCATGTTTCACTTAACTATTACGCAAACCTATACTCAAAAAAAAGAAATAAATGTAAAACAACGTGGGCCACACATCTTCATCTATTCATGATTTAGGATATCGTAATTCACATATCAAGAACAAGATTTCATCAAAATCATATTATATTAGATGAAATAATTTAATAATTTTCAGTAATAAATTATAGATACTTTAATGAGGAATAATATATTAAAAATATAAAAATTTCAATATTAATTTTGAATATAATTTAGAGCATGTAGATAATATGGTAGTTGCCTCTATATCCTAATGAATTTGAATATAGAAAAATCGGTTAAAATGTAGTTTTTGATCCATAAATTATTTAAGTATATAATACTTATTATTACTATTAATGCTATCAGGTTGCAAATATTACATTTTCATATTTACATATTTTTTGCAAAGAATAAAACGTAATAATTATGCTCGAAATAATATATGATGACACATGAATAATTTATTTAAAACACAACAAACTAGAGGCCCCTGCCTCGCACGGGCTTGTATTCTAGTTTCTTATATTACAACTCAAAATATATAAATATCAAAAAAAATTATCGAACAGTTAATTACTGATTTCTACAATAGCATTTTTTCTAATTGCAGATCAATTTTTAACGGCACTACCAAACATCCCATAATCAACATCAGGGTTGGCTAAAATATAGATTGAATTTGGTATTATAGTATAATGATGAAATATATTGATATTATTTATAATTTTATCTTTGAGATATCATGTTGATTTTTAGTTAACACTTGTACCGTTGGAGATATTCTTAGAAGACTGACTAAAATTATAGTTAATATTAATATTAAATAATTTTATATGATTCTTATATATATATTATAATAGTACATGTCAGTCACAATCTAATTTGAGATGATGAGATCAGATCTAATATATGCATGACATAATTTTCAGTTGTTAGTAGGCCTTCGCTGTTGGATGATCCTTGTACTATCTTTCTATTATCTAATGCATTTTGCATTTTTGCTTATTAATAATAAATAAATAAAAAAAGAAAAAGAAAAAAAGGGAGATCAGATCTAATAAGTAATAACCCTACATTATTGAATGCAAACACTATTTTTGTACGTACGCATTAAGTTACATCTGCATTAACATACTGTGGCGTCCATGTGCCTCCGTATCATCTATACTGTACTATAATAAGCCAACATGGGTATAATTTGTAGTCCAAGTTTTTAGTTATATTTTTTGGTTTGGTACTCTTCTTTTGGTACTACATGTCTACAAATGTGGAGTCTATTAGTATTATAAACAGTTTCAAATACTAAAAACATTCATAACAATACAATATCATATAATATTTCTTTTAAAAAATTATAATGATGTTATAAATAAAATTATAAGTATACAATTTTGAATATCTTTTTTTAACAAGAACTTTCGTATAACTCTTTTTAACTTTAACGTGTTCTATTTCAATATAACCATTACATAATCCTTTCTAAATCTAATATTAAAATCACATTATCATAAAATTACTGAATCTTTCAAAGGTATTACACGATCGGCTATGTTTGGAAAAGATTAGAATTTTCTGATTTTTTTTTTAATTCTACGTGTACTAAATTCGGATTAAATGAGTAATCGGGAGAAAATATAGTTAGTTGAATAATATAATTTAATTAAAATTCAATCCATTAATACTAAAATACTAATAAAATGATGTTAAAATTTAAATTATAAATAATAAATTACGAACTATATACCCGCCCGTGCTTCGCACGGGTTAAAGGCTAGTAATTTTAAATCGTTAATCTAATATATTTCCTCTCCCGTCCCCGTCATTTCTATATCGTTAATCTAATATATTTCCTCTCCCGTCCCCGTCATTTCTATACAATTTCTTTTTTGAATGTCTCATCAATTCTATACATTCCTAAAATAGTAACTTTTAAAGATATAAAACACTATCCCATCGACTACTTTCTTCCTCTATCTTCATTTTATAATAATATAAACAATATTACACCCACTACTTTCCTCCACTATCACAAATATACTCCCTCAGTCCCAGCCATTTGTATACAAATGGTTGGGACACGGAGACCAAGAAAATGTGTAAAAAATGAGTAAAATTAGATGAAAATAGGTATAGTGGTGGAACTCATTTATATTTAATAATATATTTGAGATAGCGGAGGAATGTAGTGGGTTTAATAGTGTTTATATTATTATTGAAATGAGATATTGAAAGAGAGTAGTTGGTGTAAATGTACTAGTGTTTTATATTACTAAAATTTACTATTTTTAAATGTATACAATTAGTGAAATGTACAAAAAAGAAACTGGATACAAATGAATGGGACAGAAAGAGTATAATTAAATACAAATAGGTCCGGCCACTTTATCCACTTTTTCATCTAATTTTACTTATTTTTTTCATTTTTTATTTGGTTTTCACTTCTACATCAAATGTATATAATCTATTGGGACGGAGGGAGTATTACCCACTTATTCTTGATGTACATCTGCTGCACCAAAAGAGATCTTCCTAAAAAAAGATTCCGAGTCAGAAAATTTATTTTTCAATTTATCTAACAATTTTAACATGATTTTAAGCAAAACATCAATACCAAATTAAAAATTCTTATCCTAACAAGTTACTCCCTCCATTCCAAAATAATAGTCGTTTTGACTTTGTGCACGTAGTTTAAGGTGTAAAAAAAACATGCTTCTATACATTATTTTTGAATTTTTCTTTTTCTGAATAAAAGTTTAACATCCCTATTTTTATTCAAAAAAAGAAAATTTGAAAAATAATATTTAGAAATATGTTTTTTATGCACCTCAAAATACGTGCAAAAAGTCAAAGCGACTATTATTTTGGAATGGAGGGAGTACTTCTTAAGAAGTCGAAAAGCATTAGTTTCGTGTCAGGAGCAGTGTTATTAAAAGCAGCAATCGGACATAGTCGTGGAAGCACTATCCAGGATTAATCGAATAATCAGAGATTAACCGGATCATTAATCGAAATCAATATAATATTATTATAGATATATATTACAAATTTATAAATTTATATAATCAAATTTAGAAAATATTTATATATCACAAATAAAAAACCACACACATGTATATAGATTAGCACATACCAAAAAAAATATAATTTTAAATATTTTGCATAATTACATGACACAGTATAATAAAAAATTATATATCATACATAATTTTATTTTAAAGTATATATGATGTCTCATAATTGATAAAATTTTAATTGAATAGTATTGATATTTTTAATTTTAATTATTTTTTTAATTTTTTGTATAATTAAAATTGATAAATTTTAATAAAAATAAATAATTTAATTTTTTTTGTGCTTGGCCGATTTTTGACAGATTTTGCCGACTTTTGACCGATTTCAGCGATTTTTTTAAAAACAATTTTTTGTCCGATTAACTATTAATCGAGAGGTTTTTCGTCCGACCAACGATTAATCGGCGATTAATCCTGATTAATCTCCGACTTTTAGAAAACTGATCAGGAATTAAACAAATTATTAATTAAAATAAGAATGAGATAAATATGATTAAAATAAAATACACACATATACCTATATTTATAAAAGTGAATAGAGAGAAGTTTAAGCGATCAAACTTCAAACAACTATGACTTTATATATAACACAATCTCAATGTCTAAATAAGTGCCATCTCATAAACTCGTGCGATGCATGAGTTATACATGTGTTTTGATATTTAATTTTATTTTGATAATATATTTATATTAGACTAAAATTTTAGATATAATAACAAACACGGTTAGATTAATATATTTTTATTCGGTATATTATATAAATATTTTTATTAGACATATTAATTATATTTTTAATAGTTAAACTTGTATGTTTGGAACCTTTTCTATAACATACAGTTTTCTTATCATTAGATGAATATCCGATAGTCATTATTATAAATATTTTTTTTACATGCAACGCTTTTTAACTGCTGGACGGATAGAAAGCCGTCTAGCCAAAAAAAATCGCTTAACTGACAAATAATCATTTTACTCGTCAAGCAGTTAAAAAGTTTTGAACGTGTTAAAAAATGTTATAATCCTGATTTTTAGATGAATTGACCGGATAAATTTGTTACATATTCAATTAACGACCACGTAACTGTATTTTATATAAAAAGTGACGGCATACATATGTTAGGGATCACGAACCATGTTCTAATAACTATATTTATAATATATGTTAATTTAAATTATTAAATAATTATGATATCTAGTATTAAAAAACCCTACATTGATAACCGATCAGAACTTCTAATATTTTGAATTTAATAATATAATTTCTTTATAATATATTATTTGTGGATCCATTAAATAATAGAGGAGAATTTAACTTTATGATAAAATTGTAATTATTTATTTGATGAATAGTTTCCGATGAATTGATGGAGTTGAATGGGTGCATAAAAAATAACAAAAAAATTTGATTCTTGATGAATAGTAATTAATTCCATCAACTCAATCCATGAATTGGTAAATTGATGGAGTTAATGGGTGCATATGCTCTAAGATCAATTAAGTAGCTAGCATCATCAACATAAATGTGATTGGCATGTGATATTTCTAACTTTTCTCTAATATAAGAAGAAATTGTTTAATATTTTAAATATATCACTATTTTGCATAATATCTAATATTTATATTAATTTATATATTTTGGAAAGTTACGTGTTATAGTACATCAATTGTTTGAATTAATATTATCTTTTTGAATTATCGTGTTCACAATAATTAATATAATATATATTCTATAAATAATTTTTATTTTGATTTTTGTATGTAATTTGAGATGTAAGAAAACGATGCTCTCACATTTTTTTCTAAATATATTTATGAATATAAATAAATGCACATATTTTTGTTCAGAACCAAAATTTGAAAACTTATGAAAATACGTTTTTTTCAAAACGCAAAAAGTCCAAACAACTCCAGTAGATACTGGTGTATCTCGGCTCTTTACATTTCTAACCAGCTTGAACGTAAAATTTTCAAAACTAAGCAGCCTACGTTCAACTTTTCAAAACTAACCAGTCTAATTCAATTCAACTGGGACGACCCAAACTAAATTTTGGCCAAAGCATGGTCGCCCCAGCCATGGGCAACCCGTGTATGTCTTTTTTTTCAGTATAGGTCGCCCGTGTATAGGGCGATGTCAGTGCTGGTTCTGGTTTTACAAAAGGGAGGCACATGGAATGGTAAAGCAGGCATGCATGTTATGTTTTTGATTTTTTTTTATGTAATCTTTGAATGGACCTGAGAATAACCACATATTTGTAAAATAATAACAATAATATTATAATAATATTATTTATAAATATAATAATAATATTATTTGTAAATTCCAATTATAATAATATCATCTAACGAATATTTTTTTTATAAAAATATTTTCTTTTTATTTCCGATTTTGTTTATTATGTTAACCATATTTGTAAATATAATCCGAATAGTTAATATTTTTAAATATTAAATAATAATATTTGTAAAAAAAGAATTCGAATAATATTTTTAGAATAATATTTATAAAATAATATTGTTATAATCAGAATTTATAAATATTATTGTTATAATCTGAATTTTCAAATTTTATTGTTATAATCGGAATTTACAAATATTTGAATTTTTTTACAAAATTTATTTCTTTAATATTTACAAATATTAAATATTTGAATTATATTTACAAATAGGGTAAACATAATAAACAAAATCGAAAAAAAGAGGAAAATATTTTCAAAAAAGAAAATATTTGTAAAATAATATTGTTATAATCAGAATTTACAAATATTATTGTTATAATCTGTATTTTCAAATATTATTGTTATAATCGGAATTTACAAATATAACAATAATATTTTTACTAATATTATTGTTTAATATTTACAAATATTAACTATTCGAATTATATTTACAAATAGCGTAAACATAATAAACGAAATCGAAAAAAAAAGAATAAAACATTTGTAAAAAAAGAAAATATTTGTAAAATAATATTGTTATAATCAAAATTTGCAAATATTATTGTTATAATCGGAATTTACAAATATTTGAATTCAATATTTTTACAAATATTATTGTTTAATATTTACAAATATTAAATATTCGAATTATATTTACAAACGAAATCGAAAAAAAGAGGAAAACATTTGTAAAAAAAGAAATTTTTTGTAAAATAATATTGTTATAATCAGAATTTACAAATATTATTGTTATGATCAGAATTTTCAAATATTATTGTAATAATCGGAATTTACAGATATTCGAATTCTTTTTTTACAAATATTATTATTTAATATTTAAAAAATGTTAACTATTCGAATTATATTTACAAATACGGTTAATATAATAAATGAAATAAAAAAAAGAAAATATTTTTTAAAAAAATATTCGTAAAATGATATTGTTATATCGGAATTTACAAATATTATGGTTATAATATTTATAAATAATATTGCTATAATATTATTAGTATTATTTTATAAATATGTGAGTATTCTTAAATTCATTCAAATATTACAAAAAAAATAATCAAAAAAAGTAACAGCTTGAACCTGTACATTGCCTGTGCCCCTTTGTAAAACCAGCACTGAGGTTGCCCTATACACGGGCGACCCATGCTGAAAAAAATACACACAGGGGTCGTCCATGGCTAGGACGACCCATGCTTTGGCCAAACTTTAGTTTGGGTCGCCCCAGTTGAATTGAATTAGACTGGTTAGTTTAGAAAAGTTGAACGTAAACTGGTTAGTTTTGAAAATTTTACGTTCAAACTGGTTAGAAATGTAAGGGAGCCGGTGTATCTCTGCAAGTAGATATACTCGAGTGGTCCAATGGAGAAATAGGTTCCTTCTGCTGTACTGCTGCTGGGTGCTGCCTGCTGTAAGAGCATCTCCAATGGGGGTGCCAAGAGAGGTGCCAAAATGCCATGTGGCATGACATGGCATAACAATCTTTTTGGCTACCCATTGGAGTGATAGGGGTGCCAAGCAAAGTTGCCAATTTTTGGCACCCTTTGGCACCCTCCCAAAATGGGAAAAATTCATTTATTGTCATAAAAGCCTATAATATCCTATCTAGTTTTAGATAAACAAAATTATAGTATTTTTGACAACTTTAGTTGCCAACCATTGGAGTGAATATTGATAAGAGGGGTGCCAAAAGCAACTTAAAAGAAAGAGAAAATAAAATATTGATATTTTTGATGAATAAGCATGTTTAGCAACTTTGGTTGGCACCTCACATTGGAATGCTGTGTAACGTCGAAAATAAAAGAAAAGGGCCCACCCCCGAACCGCCCCTGCCAGGGGCGGACACATTACTTAACAAGTAGTGTGTCCGCCCAAGTGTGTGGCGTTCACAAAGTTACAACCAGCATGTGTCCGCCCTTGCATGGGGTGTTTGGAAGTTTTTGTTTCGTAGCTGTGTCCGTCCAAGGGGTCTTGATTTAGGGTGGTCTTGAAAATTGAGGTAATTAGATTTGTAAAAAGTTTGTTCGGATAATTAGAAAAGTGAAGGAGCCGTCCAAGAAATCTGGTGATATAATAACAAAAGTACATCGGATATGGTGCATGTACATTTTAACCTGTATGTACACATAGTTCAGTTAAAAACTAAAAACATGAGTTCTAAGGTCTCAGTTGTACTGGGCCCTCTTGTTTAGATTCCAGAAAGTCCTGAAAAAGATTATAGCACATTTTTTTTGCCTTACCTATATAGTCCAGACAAGTAGATATTGGTCTTGTTTGAAAATTAGCGGTTAGCGGTTAGCTATTAACGGATCGAATTAGCTGTTTTGACTAACTAATTGAATTAGATGTTTTGACTAACGGATTGAATTAGCTGTTTCTCATAAAACTGTTTGGTAAATAGCTGATTGATTAGTTTTTTCTGACACAAACTAAAACCGCTAATCCAAAAATCTCCTCAAAGTAGCTTTTTCAAAATTAACTTTTTGAATCCAAACCTCTATTTCAATCCACTAACTACCAAACACTAATATCAGCTTATTTTAGTGGTCAAATCTCTAAAACACCTCAAACCTCTAATTTTCTCCCAAATTTCTAATTTCCAAACAGGATCATTATGTATCCCCAGCCCCATTACTTTATTCAACAACCGGCAAATTTAATTACTTGCAGATGGTCTAGCACAGAGAATTCGGCCACTCAGTTCCTCAACTAAACTAGTACGAGAGATTTTAATTACAATTCAAATGAAGCCAATAATTCTACCTTGCTCAAATAGAAATGTGATCACCTGCCCCGGTTCTCCTTAAAAGAAATCTCGAGTTCTTGTACAGAGAGTACATGAAGTCAAGATTACAATCTTTTATGGCAAATCCAACCGTGGTATAAAGATCCAAATTTGAACCGGTGTCGGTCCAAATCCTCCCAACAGTAGCCTAAATTTTGGTCTAAATTTAGGCCAATAAACAGTATTGGCCTAAATTTAGGCCGGCACTATTCACCGGCCTAAATCTTTTTAATAATATAATAAAAAAATTTTATCTTTTGTATATTTAGTTAATTAAATGATTTTATGTTAATATAATTATTGAATATTTATAAATTATATTTAATATATTTTACTTAAATAATCATATATATTATTTATGAAATATAATAAAATTAAATACTCTTAAAATAATTCAAATTAGCAACACATTAAAATGCTTGATTTCAACAATTTTTTGGACGACATTGAAAAATAAAAAAATAAAAAAGCTCATATTGCACTTCGAGGTGCATTAATTGAGCATTTGTGGGAACAATATATTAATTCGGAGTAGTATTGAAGTTTTGTAAATTCTATTCTAGTTAATTAATATTAATATGAAATTTTATATTATTGTTAAAAAGATTAGAATAATAATATAAAAATTGTTAGAAGAATAAAATATTGATATACGAATTTGGACCAATATTTAGGCCAAACTGTTGGAATGGAAAGATAGTTCGATCTAAATTTGGACCAAGATTTAGGCCAAAAACTGATTTCACTATTGGAGATGGCGTTGTATAGAAATGTACATGAAGTCAAGATAACTATTACTCCCTCCGTCCCTCCCAATTCTTATCGTTTGGGTTGGGCACGGAGGTTAAGAAATATGTATAAAGTAGTGGAAAAGAGAAAGAAAAGTGGGTGAAGTGGTGGGACCCATTGATTTTTAATGTATAAAAAGAAGATAGTGGAGTAAAAGTAGTGTGAAAAGGAAAGAAAAGTGAAGAAGTGGTGGGACCCATTAACTATTTTGGGTAAGTTTTGAAATGTAAAGAATTGGATGGGACATCCCAAAAAGGAAAGTGTAAAGAAATGGGAGGGACGGAGGGAGTACAAACTAAATGGATTTACAAAAGACCATGTTGTTACAGAAGATCAGGAAGTTTAGTTCTGAACTATGGGGCCGTTTGGGTTAACTTAAAAGTAGTGACTTCTTGCTTATATTAAAGAAGTGGAGTAGAAGTGAGAAGTAAATAAGTTAATAAAGTATTTGGAAAAGAAGCAGAATCTGTGAAAGAGAAGTTAGCATTCTCAGCTTCTTAAAAGTGCTTCTACTTTTTTACACAAACGGGTCAAGAAAAGCAGAAGCCAAAAGCAGCTTCTGCTTCTTCCTCCCAAACAGGCCCTATATTTACAGGACACAGGTTGTTAAACCTTATCCTGTTTATTACACCTCACCTTTCCCTCATTATACAATGGGTCGCCATCCACAGTCATCGATGGCTGTGGACAGATTAGACGGTATATATTTTTTACGGTCTGTGATAAATATTGATAATAACATACTTCTCACGCTTATTATGTGAGAAGTGTAAAAAAGAAAAGGATATTAATTATTGATGGGTTTGGTGAAAAATGAACCTAAACGTGATTATTTGACTGTAAATGGTTTTTTGCGAACATGTTGCTATGTGTGTCGATCTTCTTATATTTTATTAATAATTATCAGAGAAAATTTTAAAACCAACATCTCCGTGCCAGTAGTCAATGTGCAACATTGGAATAGTTGTGACCTTATGATTATCGAAATTTTAATTGCACTTGTTAGGAAACTTGTGTAATCTGGTGTGACATTTCTTTGTTAGGGTAGCAATATGTTACACACTTAGAGCATCTCCAACGGTGTTAATTATAATCGTTGGCTAAATGTGAGCTGTAAAATATTATGTAAAATTTGATGAACCTGTGAGACATTTTCCTTCAATGATATTGACTATATTGATTGGTTATAATTTAAAAATAGTATGTTATTAATATTTTTAATTATTAAAATAGAATATATCAGTTCAATATGGTAATAAATGATTTGCAATCTTCCTACAAATTTCTTACAGATCTATAGAGGTTCGACAAATTTAGCCATCCATAGGAGGTTGGCTAAATTTATAGACAACAACTGAGTATGGTTGGAGTTGAGTTTCTCGAGTTGTTGGCTAATTTTTTTTTATTTTAAGTATGTCAACTCACCTTTTAACCAAGGGTTTTCGATGGTTGGAGATGCTCTTACACCATCTAAAGTGAGACTGTTAGGTCCTGAATAAGGCGTAAATTAAGCTAGAAGGGGGGTTGAATAGCTTAATGTCCAATTTAAAAATTATAATTGCCTTTTAAACATATTTTCCCAATTTTAAATATTTTTACCGTGTTGTTTAGCAATTATATGTGCGGAAGTAAAAAGCAAATATCACAAGGTCGATTTTATCCTGGTTCGCGATGGAGCAACCTCTAATAGATTCTCTCACCCCTAGTCCAGTCCCCGAGCTCCTCTCCGGACTCGAGATTTTTCACTATAAGAAAGATGTACTCCTTATAGCCGGCGGAGAAGCCTTTACAATCTAAACTTACAAATATTTATCTTGGTTCGTAACTACCCGTTACAACCTCACAATAAATGTAAAACCTCTACGTGACTTATCTTAGAACGTAACTCCCCGTTACTACTTCAAAGTCGGTGTAGAACCTTGGTGTAGTCTTTGTATTCCTAAGCTTTTGCGGGTCTTGGATCTTAGGCCTTTTCTTTTCTTCACGGTGCGAAGACGACTAACTCCCCGTTAGTGCGTCTAGGATTTGGGTCTTAAAACAAGAATCACCTCACTTCACTTCACCTCACTGCAAAAGTTTGAACACAATATCTACGAAACAAACAAGTTATAAAAGATGAGTTTTGAACTAGTATGTTACTGTACTAGTTCGGAGATGACAATAATATTCAAGCTATAAATATTATTGTCAAATATAGTATACTTTCTTTGGATCTATAATGTAAGATCAAGTATACGTTTAATTACTCCAAGTATAGTCAAGTTGGGAGTAATTAATCAAGCCTTTTTAGTTAAGCAAAATATGCTTAAGGCTATACAAGTATTCTTTTCTTTTGATCCAAAATGTTGATCAAAGAATACTTGGTTTACAAAACTCCGTTTGAGATATAATGAGAGATCTCGGAGATTGTAAAATATCCTTTCTTTAACTTCTTGCACAACTTGATAAAGCCAAGATAAATAATATGTGGGTGGCTAGCCTCTTTGAGTTGTGCTCTTTGAAGTTTAGGATGTAGAAAGCTTCCTCGAACAATAGTTAGGAATATTCGATATTTTCCCGAGATAATAAAGTTAAGTTAGTGCGGGATCGAATATGCTTTCTTTAGCTTCTCAAAGTTTAGCCAAGATAATAACAACAAATAAGTTGCTAAACTTTGCTTTTGAAGCTATAGTGATTAAAAGCTCTTTTGTCGTAAATCTTTCTTCCACACAACACTAAGGTGATAGATGGAAGGACGACGGTGCTTTTATCACAAATCTCTTGTAGAGATTAAGTACTTTTGAAACTATGTTCAAATCTTTTGTCTCTTTGAAGAGATCGAGTACTTCCTCATATGTTCTTTCTTCGTTCTCTTTAAAAAGAGAGAGATATATATATCTTTTATATCTTGAACAAATCCGGATCTTTTGGTCTCTTTTAGAGAATCTTGCTGAAGAACTTGTAAGATGAAGAGAGTTTAAGTACAAAGTCCTGAAAGAAATTGGTCGGTTAAGACACAAATAAAAAGCTAAGAAATAACCACTTACGGGAGATGACAGGAAAAGTTGGCCGGAAAAATTCGCTGGAGGTTCGGCCGGATTTTGGGCACTTGAACGAACTTGGACAGCCCTTACGGAGGCTTGGAAGTGGTTGTGGGTGAGCTAACTTGGTGGGTTAGAGCTTGAGAATCAAAACCTTGTATATATGAATATATATTTAAGAAAGAGAAGGTTTTGGAGATGAAGTATTAAAGAGAGAGAGAGTATAAACTTGAAAATCTTGAACACTTCTAAAAATCTCAGCACTTTCTTGGCTCTTAGCTTGGGAGTATTTGGTGTGTGAGAGGTGGGTATTTATAGAGAGAAGTGGGTGGAGTGAATGGTTGAGATGAAAGAAAAATAAAGGGTGAAGATTGAAAATGTGTGAATTGTGGTTTTGTTGTGTTTGTTGGCCACTTGCACAAGAAGACAAACAACTTTATGGGAGAAATTTCAGCTGAGTTGTGTCACTAAAAAACAAACACGCTTCCCGAGAATTTGATTAATAACGTAACTTTGTATCGTTATTAAATGCAATGATTTTTCGAAACCTCTAATAAATTACACCAAAAATATGATAAATCATAGAATATTGGAAAATGGTGATTTTGAAATTTTGGTCAATTTTGGTCAATGTTGACTTGGTCAAACGTTCAGTCAAAGATCCCAGTCAGCCCCTAAAAATAGCGTCCGGACCAAACTTCTCAGAAAATTACGAAAATTTTAATATGCACCAAAAACATTATTCAAATGATCCATCTCAAGTTTCAAGTCATTCTAGCAAGTAGAAGTATTTTGTTTGGATTTAAAACGTTAGAAGTCAGTCTCTGAGTTTGAATAAAATACGATTAGCCATTTGCGAGTTTGAACAGAACTTTGGCTAATATTTTGACTTGAGTAAACACTTTGAAATATATTTCCTTGAATATAAAATATTTTGAATTTTGAAGGAAATATTTTGAGAGTTTAAAATAATTTATTCCGTAAAATAATAAATTGAATAATTGGGAATAAATTACTTTATAAATAAAAGACTTGAATAGTAAAATTTTGTCTTTTCAAATAAATGTCAAAAGAGTGTTCTAAAGAATATAATGGATGTATATTTCTTGTTCAAGCTTCTTTTGCTTTTTGCTTTTGCAATTGTAAAACAAGAAGATACCATTAATCGATATTTCTCGTCTGATAAATTGCGGTGTAAAAACTTTGAATACTCCTTGGAAAAATATTGAAAATCTTTTTGCAAAAAAAGGATTATTATTTATATTTATATAATATAAATATAATTTTGGAAATTTTTTTTGAGCTGGTTTGACCATTTGACTTTTGACGGAATCAATTAAATAAAGATGTCCTATTGGAGAGGATTCTAAGTGAAATTAAATTTTATGTAAGTTGTGCAAATATCAAAAAATATGGACCGGCAATAATTTTTTTAATGCTGAGTATGAAGTTAATAGCTATGGGTATTGATTCAAATAATAAAAGTAATATAGAATTTGATACATACACCCACATGATGTGTTTACCATGAAGAAGGCGTAAGTTTGGAAGACTGAGAGTTTTAATATGAGACCTTTTTTTTTGTCACAAGATACTTTCTCGTATAACGAATTGTATAAGAATACAAAAGCCGCTGCCAGGAGTTCCTTTCGTTCAAGAAATTTTACCATCTAACTCTCGGACATGCAAAGATGACTAGAGACACTTAGACAATAAAGCTTTAATGTTCAATAAGAAAACACCCATAACAGGTTCCGCTATTATTCTTCCTTCCACTCGCGTATCCTGAAAAAATTCAACAAAATGAAACAACATAATAAGTTCATACAGACAATAAAATATTGAAATTATCTAAAACGACAAAAGAAAATGTCAACAAACTCATAATTAGAAATATATATATATAATATATTTTAAAGAATAAAAAAAGTAAAATAAAAACTTATGAAAAAACAAGACATTAAAAATCTACACCAAAGAGATAATGAGATCTCTTTGGTTAGATACCTAAAAAAATAATATATAAATCTCATCAAAAAATAACTAACTGATATCTCAATAAATATTAAAAAATAAGAAAAATAATTGAAATTGAAAACATAGCTAAGATATATTTACTACAATCTAAGACAAAATCTTGTAAAACAAATGTATCATGATTTTAGCTAATTATCATTATCAGCATAATATACATTTGGTATACAATCAACCATTAAAGGCGCAATAATACCTCATTATGGCACAATAAAGCCATCTTTTATGGCCCCCATGAATAAAGAAATTCAGGTACGATAATCAACAATAAAGACTATCAATTAATCTTCTAATAAAGACACACAAAAATTTAAATTATAGCAGTAGAGAAAAGTCGAATTTCAAATATAAACGAATTTCAAAGATGTCAACTTGCCATTCAAAAAATAATTAAAATTAAGATCCACAATTACTACTATTAAAACCTAACAATATCCGAAAAAGCAAAGCTAAAACTATGATCATGCAATAAATTTGGTCCATCAAATAATTTAATCACCACCTCCACCACCACCGTCCACGAAGTGCAAAGAATTATCATGGATACTAGCGAAAAACTAAAAAATCAAAAAAGAGGATATAGAACACATAAAATATAACTAATCATATAATATAAGATTAATAAACACATATCCAATGTCCTCAAATTTGGACAAAAACAGATAAAAGACGAAATATGATACAAAACAATCCATACAAGCATAGATTTGAGCACACAATTATACCTAATGAAAAAAGAAATATGAATCACGTCATAATAATATATAATCACATAATCATAGTAATATAATTTTATGTATTGGAAAGATCACACCTGTTTTTCCCTTTCCTTCTACTTTTAATCAGCAGCAAAGCGTGATCCTGGCTATTGGAAATACTTGATTCAACTAATAAGCTATATATCGGCTTTCCTTGCAACCTAAACACGCTTGATTTCCATTAGGCGATAATGTGATCGGGCCAATATATCTTGATGCTCTTAAAATCCTGTATCTATGGCCCCAAAAGATCAAATCTTGCAAACCCCACCGGAGTAAACAAATTTCTACTGCAAAGGGTTTTACTATGAGACTTGTTTTTAATTCTAAATGATATTGTATATTTCTATAAATGGGCCAAGACATATTTGGGTCCTGAAAATTTGGGGGCCTGTTCAGTTGGGCTGTTTGCACTCTTTTGTAGCCCGGGCTGCTTTAGATCGAAATCTTAGAAAAATTCCATGATAAACATTAATTTATATTGTTTCTGCGAGTGACAACTTCTTCTCAATTGGAATGGTTCTAAGAGCCACCAGAGGCAATTTATCCAATGAAAGAGCATGCGAGTTGAACCCATGTTTCAGTTTTAGAAGCAGAAGTGGTGGAGGTGCTGGAAGCACTACACTGGACGAAGGGAATACCAGACCAATATTGTAGAGAGCGATTCAGTGCTCTGTATGACTACAGTGAACAATGCTATGCAGAGTAATTCTAGAGCTGGATAACATTATCGAGCATTGTTAAGTATATTTTGAAGTAGAGAAAATATTTTTAGTTGTTCTTGTTAGGAAGAAGTAAACAAGGTAACTCATGAGTTGGCTAAATTACATTGTGCGCTAAATAGCTTCAATATTGTTATGTTTTGTTTTTGTTTTTGTGTGTTTGAGACGATGTTGGTGGATATTTCATGTATTTAATGGAAAATATTTTTTATTTGAGAAAGATTAAAAATAAACTTGAAATTGACATACAAATAGAAGTTGGTATGATATTTTATTTGATCAACTTAAGTATTTTATTTTTATGATTTTTATAATAGAGATCAATTTCAGCACTAAGACAAATAGACTATCAAATTTATTTATTTATTATCATATTTTAAATAACACAAAATTCACCTATAATATAAAACTACCCAACACACAATTTAAGGTGATCACTTAACGTATTAAGGGTTTGTTTGGAAGTACTGCTAAAAATTGTTGCGTTGTGAGAAAAAGTGTTTGTAAAAAGATGTTTTTGTAGAAATCAGATAACTGTTTGATATTTTTTTGATATTTGTAATATATTAAAAAAATATTCTTGGCGATGTTTGATAATAAGATGTATGAGAGCTTCATGCAAAAGTTGAAAAACAGTTTTTTTTTAAAAAAAATGGGAATACATGTTTTTCCTAAAAATAGCTTTTGAACTGAAAGCTGTGGTTTGGAAAAACTACTTTTAGATTCACTAAACAGTTTTTCACCTATTTTTCAAAAAAATTACTGTCCGCAAAAGCAATGCCAAGGGATCAAATACATAGGTCATTATTTTAAATTTATCCTACCGCCAATCACTGAAAAAATCACCATAGAAGATAAATGGACCAAGGTTTAACAGTACACACAGGCCGCTTTATTCATAGCCAAAGTAATTTAACGACGAAGTCTTCAGATCCTAACCAAATCCAAACTTGTTACTCCCTTTGTAGTGCTAGTTTGGTCGGCAATGAAATAATCTTCGTATTTCATTCCCCGATAAGCTGGTGGATTATTATCGTCCACAAACTCTGGTGCCGGAACCACAAGCTTATTCACCTCTGCTCCATATACAGTAACCATTGATATTCTGGTAGTCTTACTGTTCACCGTTGCCCTGTGTACAGCACTCTTGTACCTCCCACTTGTCAATATCTATTAATTGATGAAAATATGCAATGCAAAAAATTAGCACGAATTGGGATTGCTGCAATATTCACCTAATACTCAAATTCGTTTGATGTAAATGGTGATAGAAAAGATAGTGATAGGTCCAGGTCTGACATACAAATATCACGACAAATTAATTATAAACATAGAAAGCAATCAGTGACTAGCTTAATTCTAAGTTTTTGTTACATAGGGTGCTCTAGTGCTAACTCGACGGAGAAACACATTTTAAATAATGAAAAATTTGAAAATTTAAATTAGAGTTATTGTTGTTTAGAGTTTTTATTCCGTTCGATGCATAAATGCTACTAATATTGGCCTTTTATGGAACAATTGACTTTGTATACAATAATAAGTGAAAGTTTTAGTGATTTTATGTTTTTCTTAACATTTTCGTATTTTTATCATCTTTTAAATACATGTGACCTTGATCATTTGGGATTTGGGTTCAACAGGCTTGGTCATTCAAAATAAAGAGTATATTAATACATGTGACCTTGATCATTTGGGATTTAGGTCACTGGAGGCTCTTAATTTGTTTGTAAAAGTAATGTAGACATCAGGTTTACTACCTTCATATAATGATTTGAAATCAATATCCAGAATCATTGTTCATGCAAATCCTTCAGAAAATTTGATTCTGTAAAGAGTAGAGCCTGTCCATTATTTGCTCCTGAGGATATCTAATCCTCCATATTTATATCATATTAGTAACATAGCTAGTAAATATTAAACATCTATCAACTTTCTGACAGTGTTAAGCACTCTGGGCCAACGTGCCCGTCATGACACCTGCGAAAGTTGAGTCAAATTTCTCTCTTTCCCGGCCTAGCAAGTGACGTGAAAAAATTACATGTGTATTCCCTTTTCATTTCTTATTGGCTAACCATTTCCAGGAACAAAAGATTTGCTAAGATGTTGTATTGTTGCAGGTTATAGGCATCAAAGGGCCTACTAGACACTGCTTGATTTCATCAGAAATCATGGACCATGTTTTGTTCTCATATTCCTTCAACGAGAGCTCTTAACCTGCAAATAAATAAGCTCAAACAGATTGTGCTGTCAGAAATATTATTTCATAATAATTTACAAATGGAAACTTGTACCTTTCAATTTGTTACTATGTTACCATAGTGTGATCTGCATGTTTTTCGTGTTTCGATTTGGATATTACTTTTAGGGCTTTACAAATTACAATAGAAGAAGATAGGTTCAGAACTCTCGCTTGGGCTGAGCTACGGAAAAACACGGTATTGACTGATACTGTGAGTACTTGGTATGTAAAACTACACAATGCATGAATTTCTGCTTTGCTCAAGCAAAACAATTTTTTCTTAGAAATTGGACATGTTTTCTTACAAGAGGTGTAACAAACTTATATCATACCCTATGATTCAGATTCACAACTAAACCTATATATTAGCGTTCGTAGATTCACGTAGTATCTACAAATGTTTCAACAAGCTGTAGAGCATCTATAGGTGCCTCATTACTAGATTCACGTAGTATATACAAATGTTTCAACAAGCTGTAGAGCATCTATAAGTGCTCATTAGGAACTTTTCCTGAGAGACCTCACCGACCCTGGGATGATGGATCATTTGAGTGCAGTCTTTGGTGAAAAGTACACCCACCTCATAAAGAGATGGACGGTGACCACCGTGACCTATGAAGGTGGGAAAAACATCAACACCAAAAAACTTCTTCAACGAAACCAACAATTTAGCAACTTCATAATATTTGCCAACTACGAACCCTTCCTCCATTAAGATTCGTTTACGTCAAACTTGTTGAATTGGTTATGTTGAAATCAACTCTAAAATCATTTTTAATATATTAGTCCATTTCTTAAAGTTTGATATTCATTTATTCGATTTTTTTGTATACGATAATCTGATTGATTCCATTAAATGTTATGTCTAGTTTATCTCTATTTAATCTCTAAATTTTCACTAATAAACAAGTCATATCCATGTTGATTAAAATGTTTAATACCAAAATGATAATACAGAAAACAAAAACTTAATATTCAGACTATGTAATTCTTTACCGTTCCACAACATTTCTTTACCGTCACAATATATTTTTACCGTTCACAACATTATCTACAATACTAGCAGTGTTATGTTTTTCTCAAATCTAGTACTTTACCTTACTTAAAAAACTATTACAAAGCTAGTTATCATATACAAATCTTTCACCTAAAAAACTAGCGCAACAGTAGTTATTTTTGCGCTTATCATTATAAAGATAAAATTTTAAGAAAATTAATTTAAATATATGCATCATATGAGTATATATAAATTAGGAACAAAATTGTGAACTCTAAAATTTGGAGCACTTGAACTAGAATCAGGATGATGACAAGTTGCGAGTTTTAACTCCGTGATGAAACTTGTTCGGATCATCTAATCGTAGAGAAATCTGTTAAGAACAATTTGCATTGCTAACTAAAGACAGAACATACATATTGAATCATGATAACATAGCATATATATTGAATTAACTCAAACTTATACCTGCTGGAGTTTTATCGTGATCCAAAAACCATACCGGATTAATATGAAACTTTAAATTTTTATGATTCATTGCATCGCTTGGCCTTTCATTCGGTTTCGTCATCATCTTTGGATGCTTGTGATAGAATCGTCCAAGAGACACGAGAGAGTTTGTATTGCGTGAAGGTAGTGCAGAGATTGCCGGAGAATACGGTGTGAGCATATAAATAGGTGTTAAGTGAGACGGTCGGAGAGCGGAGAGAGAAGTGATTGTCATTGGCGCATCAGATTTGTAAATGCTTGCTGGACGAACAATGCCTGTGATCGCCAGACATTTAGGAATAGTGTGAGAAGTGAAGCGGATCGCCGGAATTGTTGATCGGAGACGTCAGTGGACGGAGAATCGGATTCAGGATAACACGGAGGTGATTTCTTTGAACAACGGCTTTGAGATACATCGTGGAGAATTAGTGAGGCCCTGCTCCTCAGATTTTTTAGGAGAGAAAGTAAGTGAATGTACTTTCACTTTCATCCCACTTGTGGAGTGAAAGTTTTGGAGTGTAAGTATGCTATATTTGCATTCATTTTCACTTGCTTTCCTTCTTTTAAAAAACTCGGCATACTAATATAAAGTTAATGTAAATTAGTGATATTTTAGTTCTGAATTCGGTCAAATCCAGATACTTTCCTCTCAAAATCGTTCCTCCTTCCATTATCTCTCGATTCATGCCAAAACCCCCCCAAAAATCTAATGCCCGATTTCAAAACCCTAGTTTTTAACCCATCTTGATTAACCAATTCATATTGTTTAATCGATTGATTGTGTTGAAGTATTTAAATACTAGAAAACTGAAATCTAGAACCTCATTTGTATGGAATCGATGACTAAATCGATTTGACTCAAGTTCCGGCAACAATGACCGTTCTTCGATGGTGTTCTTGCTCGAATTATGGAGGTTCCGTGCTCATTTAGTAAGGCCTTTCAATTGAAAGTGGTCCCTTCCTCAGAATTGACGGTAGTTATATTATATGATGTTTGTTAATGCTTGAAGTTGTTTGAGTATTGTTCTTGCTTGTTAAATCATTTTTAACTGACCTACATGTTTAATGTTCGAGATTTATTTACAAGTCTATAATGCTTATTTGTGCACACTATATGTGACCAGTCTAATTCCTTAGAAACTAGGTATACAATAATCTGTATATATCTTTTAGAGGTTCTTGAATTAATTTCTACAAACTGGAGGTTCTTGGATTAATTTCTACAAACTGGTGACACATGGTTAGTTTATTGCAGATCTCTTTTACCATCTACACGTAGTTTCCGTTTTTTATTAAGTAATTTCATCGACTATGTCTGACACACTCAAAATTTTGAAGTATACCTGCAAAAAGCTAGTGACAATAGTACTACACTAATACTCAATGTTTCATTTCTTATTATGAACTAAAGATTTATATTTGATTTACAAAGTGAACATTTGTTTCTTTTTTGTCAAACAAAGTGAAGAGTTGTTTCTTCTTCTTCTTCTTTTTGTCAAACAATGTCAAGAATTGTTAATTCAAAGTTTTCATATAGTAGTGCAGGAAAATTGATGAAAGAAACGTAACCCTATTGTATGGTGATTTGTGTTCATATATAATCTTATATTTTCATTATATAAACTTCGTAACCATTCTTGTTTTCAGTTTATGATGCAGATTTCTATTCAATCATGTCAGAGGATAATGCCTCTAATTCTGATGCAGATAACAGAAGTCGATATGGAGTTGATGTTGAAACAGATGAAGAGGATGGGATCTATTTTAATACCAGTGACTTTTTGGCCTCTGAACTCTAAGAAGTTCTTTATATGGAAATAGAGATGGTAGAGGGAATGGCCTCTGAACGCTTGAGAGATGTTGGACCAAGTAAGGTTGTAGATTATCCTTGCATAAAAAGAAGGGACAATTTGCCAGAACCCAAGGGAAACAAGAAGCCAGTTGGTGTATGGTCGATAATCAAGGACTGTATTAGAAATGACTTGTTTGGAGTTTGCCTTCCTGTTTAGATGAGCGCCTATCTTCGCATAAAAATGCTTTGAAGAGTTGGGGTACTCTTACTTTGTTGATCAGGCGCTGGAATGGGGAAAGCAGGTAAGGTCCTCAACTGTCCTTCCTTTTGTGGAAAAGCAGTTTTGTTAAAGCATGATTTTAGTCAAGGTAGTTTATTTGCTAGCCTAGATACTAGAATATGGAGCATAGTCCATAGGACTGTAACTTAGTAGACTTACCTATCTAAGTTTGTGTAGTGCCACCTTTAACTATTTGTTTAGCTATGATTTACATTATGTAGATGACATCGTAGTGTTATCAACTTAAGTGAAGCAAAGCTGGTAAAACAAATTATTACCTTAGCGGCTTAGCCTTATTAGCATATAACAATATACATGAATAAAACAGAGTTACCGATTTTCCTTCGTTGGGCAATTCTTAGTTGTGTCTGTGATAATTTGTCTTCTCACTTGCGTCGTTCTTTATGCTATGTTTTGTTTCTTCATGACATAATAATCTTATTAAATAGTATGGTATATTTGTAGTAAACTTAGCACTCGAAATTGTTGACAAAGATCTGGCATAGTAATCTATTGCTTACTATATGATTTAGTAACATCTCTTATCATTAGAGCATCTCCAAGAGACTCCTAAACTATCTCTTAAACTAAAATGTAAGGAGGATGAAAAAAAAAAGAGCTCCATGAGGCTCTTAGTGGCTCTTAAAAACCTTAAGAGCCTCTTCTCTCTCCTCTAATTTAAGAGCTACTGGTAGGCTCTTAATATAATAAAATAATCATTTCCTCCAATTCTTACATTAGACTCCCACTACATGACAAATGTTTGAATTCAAAATATGAATAAAATACAAGTTAAGAGCGAATATAGAGAGCATTGTTGGAGTTGACACTCTTAATTTTATATTAAGTTACTAAGAGCTTAATATTTGATATTATATATAGGAGCCAACTATGAGACTATTGGAGATGCTCTTATCCAGTTAGTAGACTTCCATATCACTATCCAATTTGATTCATTTATTTTTTATTTTCTTAAAATCTTGGCATGTCATCTAGTATTTTTGGGATCTGAAACATGGCATTTTTCCAATAAGGGCAGCGAATTATTATCGTATCGATTTGAGTTTATTATTAGATCTTTTTGCATGGTATATGTTACTTTAAATTATTGGTATATTTAACAGGATTAGTGTTTACGAAAAAATCTATTGTATAATATCAAAGAAAGTAGTAAATGTTAGAATTATTGAGATAAGGGAAGCATAACCCTAATTAAGTCCCTCTTTTTCCCCCATCTGCCCCTTTTTCAATCTCTGACCACACACACACAACACACACATAGCTATCTAATTATGTGTGTCAATATTTTTGGAATCAAAACTGGAATCTCATGTCGAAGTCCATATATCAATGTCACTGGGATTTGTATACTCTTGTCCTGTTGGTAACAGTCGTTGTGCTACTATTTGAGGTCATGAAGGTACCTATTCATGTTTTTATTAACTTTGTCTTGTTCAATTCTGCATTTTTTATGAGTTTGGAAGCTGAGAATATCTTTTCATCTATATTTCGAGTTTGTATTGCTTTGTTTAGAATGTCCTTATTTTGGTGGTTACAAGCTTGTATCCGTACATATATAACTGCATTGCTATGCAGTTCATAATCAGCGTTGTGAAAAGCGCAATCGCACAAGATCTGCAAGTGGAGAAGTAGCCGTTTTTCATTGCTTTGATTAGAATGACCTTATTTTGGTGGTTGGTAGCTTGTACCTTATTTATCAATTCATAGATTAAATTAAGTTAGTCACTTTTTCTGTTTCATCCAATTTCGATAAAAGTAACAAAAATATGTATAACAGTGAAAACTGATAGATTCGGAACGTGAATGAAAGAATTTGGTAGAATTAGTATTTATATTATAAAAAATTATCACTTTTAAAATTTTGAAATATAAATAATCGAGAGAACATTTTAAAAAGAAAAGTGTAAAAAAATAAATGAGTTTATAAAATGAAAGGAAATTAATAGGACAGAAGTCGTGCTTTTTAGAAGAAGTGCTTGTTTGGTTGCATCTAGGGATTAAATTTCCTATGAGAAGTATTCCATTTCGTCCTTTATATAAGTCACTTAGGCTTTTTGCACACAGTTCTATGTGTTTTGATCACCTGTTTACATTTATTTTTTCTAAAATTATCTTTTTTAGAATAAGAAGGAGGCGGCGGCCCAGGAGGGGGGCTGCCTTTTCAATAAATCTCCAACCGCTCAGTGCCGCTATTGGTGCGAGTCGTAAGGAGTCTTGGTCTCGAGTCAAGCTGGGGCGTCATTTCATTCTCGTAACGGGAATGAGTGCACCGCAAGACCAGACAAGTTGCTCCCTCGCCTCGCTAGGATTTCTCAATTTCAGAATTAATAGATTTATATGAAAAAAGATCCTTATTGTTGACTGTTGACGACCTGCGGGAAAAAGAGCTTGAGGTGCAGCTAAATTTGCACTATGGTGATGGTGGAAAAAAATGTGAATGAAAGAGTCTTTCTATGGAATCGCGGGTCTCTTTATTAGCTTCTATTTGTGGTGCACAATTTCATAGAATGTAGAGGGTGGTTATGATCGATTCGATTGAAAAGAAGGAATGGCGTGTCTTTTTCGTTGGGGATAGTCCTTTGTGGCTCCGGTGGCGGCTAGATCAATGCGTTATTGCTGTAAGAGAAGCTCCGTTTTACGGTAAAGACTAAAAATTTGATTATCATAAAAAAATATCTTTTATTTTTGAATTGAACCATCAACGATTTAAAGCAGATAAATGAATTGAACAAAAACCCCATTTTGGTGTGAGGTAGATAAAAAAACCGATGTCTCATATTTAAATTCAAAAAATGAAATTTTTTTTAAAAAATAATTTTAAATTGGGGTCAAAGCACATAGAATTGTGCGCAAAAAGTCAAAGTGAGTTATAAAAAGGACAAAAAGGAGTACTAGTTTCTGGTATTTAAAATTCCGCACAAATTTAAAAATTGTTTGATTGTCAGTTTAGAAATTTAAAATCATAAAAATTTCCAATAAATCTGGTACGGGTTTCTTTTATTTGTCTCAGCCAAACAACTTTACAACTTTATCTAAGCTGCTCGGCTGTTAAAGAATTAACCAAACAAACACTAAATCAACTTTTTTTTCCCCTACTTTTTATCCAATATAGATATGCATCTGTATTGTGTTATTATAAATTTACATTCATCCATGTTATTTAGCGTGAAAGCAAGTACTCATGTCCCATTTAATTTTATACTTTTTTTTTAACTGTTCGACACACATTCCTTATAAAATATAGTTACGGAAGCACCCCAGTATATATAACTCGGGGGACGGAAGGAGTATGTACTACTCCCTCCGTCCCCCTGAGTTGTATATATTGGGGGACGGGGACGCGGCACGGACTTTAATGCTCCTGTAAAGTGTAGTTGTGTAATTTATTTTTAAAATTTTCTTTTTCTGAATTAAAGTTTGGATGTTATATTTTTATTCAGAAAAAAAAAATCTCAAAAATAAGTTACGGAACTATATTTTATAAGAGTATTGAAATGCGTGTCGAGCAGTTGAAAAGAAACGTATACAATTAAATGGGACAGAGGGAGTACCGTTTTAGAGCATCTGCCCTTAGTTAAAAGTCTTGGTGGATTACCAAAATTAAAATTTATAGTTGATGTCCACGAAAAATATCACTCCAACCATGGCAACCCTTTGTGTATAATTATTTGTCATCCCCTATGGATGATTATATTTGTCGAACCACTACAGATTTGCAGTGAATTCCACGCCATCTCCCGCAATTTATTTTCCTCTTTTCTGCTGATTAAATATTATTTATTACCATATTAAACTGATATATTCTATTTACAACAATCTAAATATTAATAATTTATTATTTTTAAATTATAGCCAACCAATATAGCCGTTCAGCAAATTTTATATATGTTTACATGTTCAATTTAACCAACGTCATAGCAGATACTCTTGCAGTCCCATCAATTGTTCCCCGTATCGAAATCAATTGAAAATCAGAGAGGGGTGGCTAAGTTAACGGAGCATCAGTTATTGCTGGAGTTGAAAAACTGCTGGCTTCTTAGGAGTAATTTTTGTTTTGGGCCATCAAAAAAGTTCGAGTATCAACTAATCTTATTATTGGGTGCTAAGAATGGGGAAGAGAGGTACACCTCTGTCACTGATTGAAATTCCCGAGGAGCTACAAATTGAAATCTTCTTGAAGCTTCCGGTTAAATCTCTACTGTCATGTAAGTGTGTTTGTAAGCACTTTCATTCTGTAATTGAAAACCCTAATTTCGTGCGCACCCATCTCACTACAATTAATAATAATCACTCTGATTCTCAATCCCTGGTTTTGCTACACTATGGCTATCAGTCTTACACACATCGTTTTGCTCAGTTGGAGCATTATTTATTATCAATTGATATTAACAACACAAAGGAAGTCATCTCTTATTCACCCCTTAGCCCCCCTATTCCATTGATCAAAGAGAGTTATCGCACTTTTGTCGTTGGTTCTTGCAACGGTTTGATATGTGTTGCTGTTTGGTTTAGTAGGAATGATAAATATTGTAATCAGAATACCCCTGATTTCTCGTTACTATTATGGAATCCAGTTATTAGGCAATGTCGATATCTACCTAAGCATCAATCTATATGTAGACCCGAGGTTTTTGAATTTGGGTTTATCCCCGAAACTAATGATTATGTCGTTGTAAAAGTTGGATCTCCGGGATTTGACATTGAGGTCTACAAGATGAGCACGGATTCTTGGACAACTATTGATTGCAACTTGTTTAATGGATCGCGGAATATTCCAACTGTTTTTCGAGTTCAAAGTCCCGTCTTTCTAAATGGATCTTTTCATTGGGCAGTCAAAAAAAGCAAACCAAACTCATACAATGATACTACCTGTAACTATATTGTGTACTACAAACTTAAAGACGAGGAGGTTGGAGTGATGAACGTGTTTGACGATGATCGTGCGATTCTTGATGTAGTGGTGGATGAATGGAGATTTTCCACTCGATATAAACTTTCGGTAATGGATGAAAAATTAGCTATGATATTTTGGAACGGGGAACAAGGTAATATATTTGAAATATGGGTAATGAATGATTACGGTGTTGGTAATGATTGGTCTCGACGGTTTCAGATTAGTGAAACTTTCAGTGATTATATATTTCCTTTGGGTTTTTGGACAAAAGGACTGATGTTGATTGACAAGACATATACTTCTAGGGAGCGTCTTCAAAAGAGCGAGGCCTTCTTTTATGACCTAGAAACCAGCTCCTTGAAGAAAATCCCGTTCATGGGAACAACTTCTTGTTTAAATGGTTTTTCAAGTTTTGTGGAAACTCTGGTTCCAGTGAGATCCTTGCGAGGTACATATTTTTTTAATAAATTTTTTATTATATAACTTATAATATATCATTTTAAGTTTACACTACTAAAACTGTACAATTGAGTTGAAGGTTTGGTGCCATGTTTATTTCTTAGCAGGATGTTCAGAATTATTAAACCAAACATAACAAATGATAGTACCTCCAACTATATGTTGTACTATAAATACAACGGTTTTTCTAGTGTGTGCCCATGAGCACATGCTAAGCACTAAAATTCATAAGTTTTGGTGATTTTGATTGGTTCTTACTTCTTTATAATGGTGGACCCCCTGCAAATTCACCAATCACAACAATTAAAATCCACCAAAATTATAGAATCCAGTGCTTAGCATGTGCTCATGGGCACACACTAGACAAACCCTAAATACAAAGATGGAGTAAGTAGGGGTTATGAAGGTGTTTGATAATGACAATGCTACTTTTGATGCAGTGGTGGATGATGCTGACATACATTGTGGTGAATGGAAACTTTCATCGAAATGAAAGATTAGGCGATTAGCTATGATACGTTGGTGAGGGGAACGAGGTAAATTAATCAAAGTGTGGGTGATGAATGACTGCGATATTTAAGACTCCCGAACCTGACGATTTCAAATTGATGAACTATTCCATGATACATATTTCCCATGGGGTTGGACATCTAACTTGAGGTGGGGATTTGATGAGAGGGAGATGGATCTTTTTTTTTTTTTTTATTAATGTCATTGAAACTAGGTTAATAAGAATCTTGTGGAAGAACTGCGTAGATTATAATTTTCACATTTTGTGGAAACTAAAGTTCATGTTACATAGTTAATTTTTGTGTTTCTTTTTTTTTTTGACAAAGTTTTTTTTGTGTTTGTTAATTATTAAGAGGGATAAATTATCTTCCTTTTTACCAAAAAAAAAAAAACTAATCAGAGGGAGGGGTTGCTAATATGATGGAGCATCAGTGATCAGTAAATGACGGGGTTAAAAAAATGCTGGCCGCATATCAGTTTCGTTTTGGGCCATAAAAGCAGCACAGGTATCAACTAAAAGAACACGGCTGTGCTTGTGCATATGATTCTTGGAGCATGCCACTACGCAAAACCAAGGACCTGAAAACGGTACCATCACATAATGAAATAATAAAAAGATATTATAATGAAAAACAAAAACAAAATTCAAGGAAAGATACATATTATGAAATTGTCTTTAAAATTTTACATAACTGCCTTGCCAGCTACAGTTGCCTCAGTACTAAAAGCCTATAGCTTACATTAAATTAAAAATTATCTGATACTTCATTCACTCTTCTTATGTTCTTAGACCTCTCGAGTCTGCAAACCAAGATTCAAAAGCTACACAACTTGCAATCTTTAATTTCTTTTACAGATGCCCTGCCACCACTTATTCCAGCTAGCATGCAGACACCAACATCCTTTGAAGCTTTACCAACTTGGTTTATAAGAAGTAATCTGGTGTTCTTCGGGTTACATCAGGTTCTCCTCTCCTCGGAGCTGGATCAAACTGCAAGTTCAAAACTATGAGACTTGCACTCTTATTCATATACTACATAATATTTTCAAATGATAGTTTGTCACAATGACCCTATTTTGCTAACATAGATAAGAAACGTAAAACTGTTTAATGTTTTGTGCATATCTTATAGAGAAAATAAGCTTATTGGGGCCTTCAATCGAGAAAATTGACTCAAGTAACGGTAATAAAATTTCATTGAAAAAAGACTCCCACTTCTGGCCCCTCTTCCACTAGAAGCAGAAACAGGGTGGCCAGCCTAACAAGCCTCCAATTTGGATGGTGAGAGATTCCTGATGTATTTAAAGGAAATAAGACTAGTTTAAATCCCTCAGTGGGATGAGAAAAGGGGTCAAGATAAGTGCCATGGTTATTGTGCAAAACATTTTCTGACACATTTGTATACTTTTTTGGCTAATCAAAGTCTAGTGGCTCTTGAACAAGACTATAAGAGCAAGGAATACGGATCAGTTTGCAATGCGTAACCAAAGATGCAAGGTCAAAATCATCACAAAAACAAAAGTTTCATCCATACTCTTAAAGAACAGCGCCTATAATCTCAAGTATTAAATACGAGTATGCAACCTGACACAAAATACAAGTATGCAAAAACATATCAAGCACAATATAGTTGAATTATGTTTACAGGGAGCAGGCAGCAATAATAAACCTGGCAGAGTCATGAAGGTATGTTGAATGATGAATAATAGAATCAGGAGGCACGACTCCTACATATTAAAACATTACTTATAACTGATTATAGCACATGAATAAGAAACCTGAATAAACGTATGGCCATTGCAGTCATCAACCTCCAATATTGATGCCATGTTTCCGCAACGATAACAATAATTTGGTGCACTAAATATAGTAACCACCTTTTGCTCCTGCCAGATGTAGTTAAGCGACAGCTGATTAACAAATTAACTAAATATAATATCAGTACATATATTTTAGCTATATTCTATTATATAATTTAGTAAATAACAATTATTTACATGTCCCCAGTTAAATCCTTCCATGACCAGCTGATGAGCTCTAGCAATAAGCTTCAGACTGTTGGTCTGATTAAACTGCTCAGATATATCCTGCAAAAGTTGAAATTATCATACCACTTTCTTTAATGTTACCAAAAGAGTGCAAACTGGAAATGAGAAGGGTCAAATAATACTTGGCCAAAAGTATATCCAGCACCACGGGGAGATATACCCCAACCACAGCGATCATCTGGGTCAGACCACAAGAGATCACACATTGGGCCTTCATGTGGAACTTCTTGAACACGGTCGAACTTTCGGATATTATCAAGTGTTTCAATGGAAGGTGACAGTCCTCCATGTAGACAAAATATTTCTGATTCAACCTGGAATATAAAAGAAATCAACTAAATCAGCTTTGCAAAGTATACATATAAACTTCCTAAAAGCTTGAATATACGTAATTATAGGTTTTCTTCAACCACTTTATAATAATCATCGTCTTTTAGCTTTTCTTCCCAAGGCCATAATGGTTGATGCAAAGTTAGATATTTCCACAGCAGTTTTAAGAAAACCACAATATACCTAGAAAATGCATGCATCTGTCAAGTAATTTGATATCGTGCAAAGTTAGGGACTGAAACCGGTAGCATGAACAGCAACTAGAAGGGTTATAATTATTTCAGCTATAACATTTTGAAGATATCGATGCAAGAGTCACAGAGTAATGCACACAAGTTACAGTTGGTTTCTCCCGATCATAAAACTTACATCCTAATCTAATTATTTTTGGTAAAGTCCCGATTAGGACCAAGAAAAGGTCCTGATTTGAATTGGGAAATGCTATACTTCCAAGGGTAAAAAAATTAGGTAGCCAAGTAGATTAAGATAACCTATGGCACAATTAACAGTCATAAGAGGAGGTACAGGACTATTAAGGATACATCACAACTATTAAGGATACATCAGTCATCAGTTAAGCTTTAATGAAGGTACAGGACTACACGTGTAGAGTAACATGAGAGAGAGAGAGTCGCAGATTGAGATGAAGATGCACATAAAAGAAAAGTAACTTCATCGAGTACCCAGTAATACTCTTCCCAGGAGGTTGAGGTGAAGATATGAAGATATGTCACTTAAGGTACAGTTTTAGTGTTGCAAGTCAATCAAGCTTAAATGAGAGAGAGGGGGAGCGGGGGGGGGGGGGGGGGGGGGGGACTACTTCACAACTATAAAGGATAAATCAGTCCAAGCTTCAACGAAGGTATAGATTAAAATGAGAGTGAAGAGAGGGGAGGATACATCAGTTAAGCTTTAATGAAGGTTAATAAAGTTGCAGGACTACAGGTGTAGAGTAACATGAGAGAGAGAGAGAGAGAGAGGGAGGTGAAGATGCACACACATATAAGAAAAGTTACTTTTATGCATACCAAGTAAAAGTCTTACCATGGACAAAGAGCCCTATGTTATCAGTAACATTTTAGTCTACCTGAATAAAATTTCTTTACCAAACTTAAGATTTAATTCCAATACATTACAGTCACTCTACTCCCTGCTGTTCTCATGTAAGTGTTAGACTTCTTTTACACCTAATGGTTTATAAAACACATATTATGCTTTTGGTTCTGATAAAAACAAAATATTAACATTTATGTCTGAGAAATCTTGCAATAATTGAATTTTTTTCAATTTTAATATAATCATATACCCAAAAAGGCTATTATTGAGCAGCTACTGAAATTTAAACAAGAATATACATAAAAAGAGCAGGATTTACTTAACAAGGCAAAGCAAAGGGTTTCTATGTGCAATCAGTAAATTGTATCAGTAAATGTAATGAGAATAATTAGGAGTTCAGGCCCAGTTTAATATAAATTAAACGACGCAGTGTATTGCTGGGTTGATGCAGAGGGACAGTCTATTTGTTCCATCTCTAGATCAAGGAATGAGAGGGTTAAACAATCATCTAAATACAAGAAAAAGTAACCAAACTAACCAGAGCAGTAAGTGGAAGATAATCAAAAAGATCCGTGAATATCTTCCAAACATTAGCATTGCCATACCTGATAAAAAATGTAGATCTTTAGTACCACAACAGTATGCGAAGTAAAAGAAACTTAGTAGTACATTCAAGAAATAATTGCATCAAATATTATTTATGACCTCAATTCATTTATTTTATAGTCTGGCATATAATGTAATCTTAAAAATCAATGTGCGGCTACATCACTATCTTATTTAATCTATGAATATTCTTCAACATATATAGGGGGAGGATCCTTCAATCAACAAAAAGATGTGCTGCAAATGAAATCAATAAATTAATAGGAGATGCAAGATTGTAGAAAACAAGGATGGAGAGACTTACTTCCGCAGACATTCATCATAGAACCCGTATACTTGTGTGATCTGTAGACACAGAGACAATACTGACATCATCTCATTGCATAATTGCAAAAAGTCCACTATAACATATTATATATTACTGAATGGGAAGGCATAAACAAAATAGGCAAAACTGTTCTGAAGATTGCAGAACCAGTTAACTTTTACAAACATATATCATTTCAAAGGCCTTAAATTCACAGTGTGGGCTAGTCATTTATGACCATATATTGTTAGACAATTTACATGGCTTACCCAAATAGGCTGCCTGAACTATAAAAATGCAAGATTCAGCTCTTCCATATATAAAACCAAAAACAAAATATAGCTATTCTAGCTATGAATAGCCAAAGTGAAGAAAAAGACTAAGCTTTTTATGGATTGATTAAATTAGTCTATGCTTCATGATACAATTAGTCACCTTATTAGATAAATATGCTTCCATATCTAATACTCAGCAGGTCCCAATTCTCAAGTCTAATGTATTTCCATTTTAAGCATTTATGTTAGGCATTTCAGCATTTAGCTTTTCAAATAAATTAATCAAATACCTTAATGCTGGATATATTACATCATATTATGAAGTTTTCTTGAATAGTATTCAGATGCAACAAAGCGAAAAGACATACCTGTCGACTCTCATGATTCCCTCTCAGAATTGTGATTCGTTGATGATAACGCACTTTCAGAGCCACTAGAAGCTATATGAAGAAGCAAAATTATTTTAGCCAGGATGAGAAACATGCATATAGATAACCAAATTAGTAGCTGACAGATGATGAGTAATCCACATCAGGCAGTTGAAGTTCTGAAAGGCTATTAGAACTACTCTCAAGAATCTAAATAATTCAAACACGTTGTCACGATTCCAAGCTCCATAACATAATTTTAATTACAACAAATATTTGCCTGCACTTTGTTATAGTTTATTATCAAATATGAGGACCACCAATTAAGTTCATCTAGTGCAGGAAATTACTAGCAAAGCACGTGTTGTTTTGTCTTGCTAACCAAAGAGTAGAAGGTGGCACATCCGCATGTGTAAATTGTATTATTTAAGTAATCAGATATATTGTAATAAATGATACCATGTCCCCTAGCCCTTGTTTAAGAAATGGTGAAGACTCTGCAAGTCCCAAATTTCATAAATTTCGAGTTCGCCACTAGGATAAAAGGTGAAATAAATATGCCCGGTAACATGTATACTCATTTCATGAATTACAAGAACAGATGAAGCAAGCCATGTTTGAAAGCTAAAAAACAGATATTTAAACAGTGCTAAGCTTGAAATGGCTCAAAGCAGCAGAGCAAAGCAGTCATCTCAATTATATACAGCTCCATTTGGGCATCAAGACACTGTTTGGATTTAAGACACCGTCAGTGGCTTTGTTTAGGTTTTAAGACAGCCAATGGCTCTGTTTGTCTACTGGGACTTCTTTACATACAAGTTATGACTGACACGTGTGTATTTATGAACCCTTACACAGAATGCAGATACCAAAAATAGAAACAGTAATAAAAAAAATTCCAGAGTTGTAAATATAGAGGTTTTTCCGTCTCTTACCGTGACAGTTTCAACTGAATAATATCCACGATCGACATAATCTCCCATAAAAAGGTAATTTGTATCTGGGCACTGTCACAGAAAAAAAAAGTAGCAGAAATAATTTTAAAACAGTTGATAGAATGATTTTGCAAGTGTAGAACCTCAATTATATAGACAAAAAGATCTACAAAGAAACAGACAGGTTTAGGAAATTATGATGCAAAAACAGAATCTTTTTATTGTGAATGCTATTGAATCTCCAAAACCTTCAAGGAGTTGTACCCGTTGCTCATTTATCTAAAAGCGATGATTTTCAAACAACTCCATTTACTAAATTCCAGATCCATATTTAAAAATGAACAAACAGCTACTCCCCTTCCTGTCTTGATATAATGATGCTCTCCAGAACCGGATAGTTCAGTACAGATATTCAGCACTTCTAAATATGTATATTTGATAACTATTGAGGTACACTCTCGTCTAGCTACATGTTCTAAATCTGTCAGATTGTACCTATATTTGAAATTGTGTTTATCTGTGAAAGAACTGCGGAGAGCAGGATAATACATTAAGCCAAAGTACTTCACAGAAAGGGTGGAAAGGACTGCAGACTCTCCTCTTTAGTAAGATGAAGCACTTGTGACCATAAAAACCAGCAACCTTTGTTGTATCAACATGTCAATGTTAAAACTTAAATATACTAGCTTATAACCCACATATACTTAAATTGTATATGTTTCTCTTTGCATTTTTTAGTTAATTTATAATTATTTATATTATTCTACTAACTACCAATATGTTTTAGTTTTATTCAGTATTATGTGTAACAATTTTAATATTTTTTAGTGTATTATTGGTTTTACTTTTTAAAAGCTAACTACCAATATGTTTTAGTTTTATTCAGTATTATGTGTAACAATCTTAATATTTTTTAGTGTTATTGGTTTTACTTTTTAAAAGCTTGTATATTTAAATA
The DNA here is from genome assembly GCF_001625215.2 of Daucus carota subsp. sativus. Lineage (NCBI taxonomy): Eukaryota > Viridiplantae > Streptophyta > Magnoliopsida > Apiales > Apiaceae > Daucus > Daucus carota. The sequence goes on from NC_030389.2 coordinate 9,765,894, forward strand.
AAAATCATATTATTATTATATAATTTATTTAAAATTCGAAGTTATATTGAATATAAGTAGTTCTATATCATTTTAAGTTATAGTATATATTTTTCATACGAACCATGTTGGATCTGCTAATTGGCTAAATTATTGATTTGTAGGAATATTCTCTGCCCATGAAACATGCATTTAATAATCACTCTTAGATATCGTTGTAAGTCTTAACTGCTGAAACTAATTATGCAGCTGTTAAGTTTCTAGGTTCAACTATATGTTTAGGTTGCAATTAGATACTAGTTTTTAGGTGTGTGGATTCGTAGCAACTATACCATATTAACTCTCTTAGGCTAATTATTTATGAGATATATTAACATGCAGACCCACTTTCAAGTTAAAGCCATCAACATTTAGAAAACACCAGCGAAAGGAGATATGGCTTTCACATCTTAAATTAGTCTTTTCATGCGATTACAAAAATTAATAAAGGCAAGTAAAAATTGTGACCTATAAGCTAATTCAACGACTTGTCTTACAATTTACAAAGAGTTGCATGTACACGGACTAACTAATATTCGGTTAAACCGAAAAAAGGAGATTGATGCAACGAACCAAATAATATGAATAATGATGCAAATGGAACAGTGTTATATATTACAGGAGTTGGCAGCAGATCATATTTCCAAAAAAAAATAAGCATTTAGAATATCGTGATCAAAAGTATCTCATATCATTCCAACTTGCTTGAGAAACATAAGCCAACACCTGAGATTTGTTTAGTTTCACTGGAACAGAAGTATAAAAAAAATATGTAGAAGGGTTGAGAACATATACGTACCTTTCCTCCGATGCGAAAAAGCTCAGCAAGATCATGAAACTGCCCATGAATGTCCCCACATATGGTCACAGGACTTTTAACAGGCTGTAACATGCGTACAGGAATCAATGCACCACTTAAATATGGTTAAATATCTCTTATTACAGGACTACATTAACAAGTAACAAATCATTTGCACAAGAGATAACTATCTAAATTAAAAGGCCGAAAGATCACTGCTCTTTTGTACAGATTATAGTAGTTCACTTAGTTGCTCCGCTCAATATCTCAATAATGTAATTGTTGCAACAACACTGACATATTTAATCATATTATATTATACCTATACAACTACATCATGTATAACAGTAAAGTACAAGTATCAAAGGGCTATATCACAAAGATAGAAATTTCCTATAATAGAATGAATAGATTGTGAAAGTATGACAAAGAAAGGGCGTTTGAGTGATATGTATAAAGTATTGACAGTAACAATCAGTACCTGAACATTGCTTTCTTTCATTAAGATCTCTTTAGCCTTGTCACATAATGCCCTCACCTATATTGACAAAGAAGATATTCTTAAATATTATCATTTCAAAACCATCCATCAAAACATTAGCATAAAGCACAAATACTTATCAAATACTGTGATACACTGCAGCAAACTAGTAAGAACTGTAAATTACGAAAAAAACCAATGATTCAATTTAGAGCAACAACAAAATCTATGATTTATAGAAAGTGCTCATTCTGATGATGACAGGCAACAGCTGGCTAGGCAGTATCCATGCCAACTTGAATTAGCTCCAATAGCCACAATGACTTCCCTTCAAATCCATTATCATAACTCGGACTGTTCTTATTAGTAGAGTTCAATTGCAGAAATTAGAATATTCGCACACACACATGCCTTTCCTGATTCTTGAGTCCTGGACCTCTTATTTATCTGCTGCTAAGCCTAGAAGATATAACCAATGATTCCACTTTATGACTTTGAGTGACTGATGAGACTCTAAGCCATTATAGAAGCCCATGACTTGACAATTAAGAAAATATCAAAAAAGTGATAGGCTACTCTAGAGTATAAAATGGTTGTCGATGACTGACAACCAAGTCTCTAATTTAACTCCACCCTTGACAAATTAGAATGAACATAAAAGTTAAATCAATCCTTAAAGCGTGTAAAACTTCTTACTGCATTAGTCACTGTCCCTTTCTAAGTACAAGCGCATGAATTTTCACTTAAGTTGTGACTTGTCACCAAGATGTTGAAATATTATATTGCCTTCAATGTTTTTGTGACTGTAGCCAAGGTGTTGAAATATTATATTGCCTTCAGTATTAAAATCTCCAACCAGATCAGAATGACTGTTATCATAGATATACAGTAGTGGCTGTTCTCAATTCTCATACACCATTCCCACTTTACACATGCCTAACTTGACCTTTATTAGTTCATCATCAGCCTCTCATAGTTGCTTTATCCTAAACTAGTAACTGCACTTCTTGTGGTACATAAATAGGTACTTTTTGTGACCCGGAGAGAATTAGCAATAATTGAGGCTGGGACCCGTGAAATTAACAGGGAAACAGAAATGACGCGTAGAATCTTTGACAACATGTTAGAGTTTACAAATACGACCTTATTCACTTTGGTCACAAATAGTTAGGTATGAGTTCTAGTGGTTTTTGCAATATTACAACTGTACAGCATCTAGTAGTAGTAACTTTATTCAAGCGTTCTTCCATCTGTATGATGTAATATATAGTACAAGGTATTGTTTTAGGACATTTTCAAAAAGCAAAATGGTTAATAAAAATTCACAATGTTTTATACCTTACAGAGAGAAAAAGATCTGTACTTCCGTAAAAAAATATACTATCCAGTTTCGGAATAGAGGTAGCTAGCTACTTGTAAGGTGAAACAACCCACAGGTAAAATTTTTGGGTTCTACTTTTCCTCTTATGTTCCTGCTTCAGTCAGTAACATGCCACTAATTTTGGAACCAATATTTCTGAAAATGGTTTAGCTCTCTTGTAGTATGAATATCGTTTGATACTTGATAGATAAGATTTCAGTTTACTCACTATTTGTGTAACTGGTATCTTATAATCATACATACAAACTGCATACGACATACATTACGTAATTCCGCCCTCCAAATTTAATACGGGATACCTGGCTCATGAATGCAATTACCTAACATGCCAAATTATGCTATTACCATTTTCCGACAAATATAAAGACCATCAAAACAAATCTATAAGCAAAATTATATAAACGTGGTTATACATCTTTGTTTCGTTGGAAAACGACGCAGCCTAACCTATATATATATAATCTTTTGTTACAAGTTTCCTTTCCCGCGAAAACATTTCTTCAAACAAGCAAACATACACCAACTGCATATTCGATTTCATGCCCAGAACAATCTGATCATAACTATAATTACAAACATCTCATTTTTCTCAATCTTAACAATTCCAAGGCACACACATACCTCCGTTCCCTCATTCAAAACAACAATCACAAATTACAAATCAAACATTCAATTTCACATCTCCGAGCTTTCATTCATAACTCTAACCACCTCCAATTCCCCCAATCTCAACTATTTCACACGCATATACATACATAAGTCGTGCACATATTCTCAATTTCAACAATTCCAAAACAAACACATCTATACATCACGCCCACACATGTTCACATACACATACACCACAAAAATTCAGATCGGCGACAAAATCGCCACCGCAAAACCAAATCAAGATCTCAAAATCAACAAAAACAACAACCTATCTCAAAATCAACGAGTTTTCACCGCAAAAACATCGAAAAAATCATCGAGAAACAACGAACCTGAGGCTCGGAGAGAGGCTTGCACTGCATAAGCTGCGAAATCTGTTCATCGAGATTGGCGTTCGACGACGCCAGATCCGCATTCATCTCCTCTCGTTGTATATCTCTTTTGCTAGTGTGTGTTTTGGATTTGTCGATATATGTATAGATTTATTTATATGTATGTATGGATATATGTAAAATACCTCAAAAATGATTGAAAGCTGTGTGTGTGCAGCTAGAGAGAGAAACCCCTCCCGTTTTTTCGTTTATTTCATTTTTCTATTTTCTAGTCCGATTATAAGAATAACAAATAATAGAATAAAAAAAATTGTGTAATTGTGTGGACTCACATTATCTGGGATAAACATTACAACAAAGGGTTAACATATTTTTTTTGACAAACAATGTTTTAGCATACTGCGTGTGAAAAATTAAAGGAAAAAAAATTAGTGTGAGATTTTAATATTATATACCGATAAGATTCAAATACATAAATAACAAACAATTAATATTAAAATAATTATATTATATATCAATATTTATATATATTATAATTCACTTGAGGAGAAAAAAGGCCTCTTCTCAATTTAACAAGTGATAAATGACAATTTTCATTAAATTATAACTAGATTTTGACATCTGTGGTATTGTTTGAATGTAAGTATTATCAATTAGACATGTAATAACAGACAATCACTGTATAATTATCAATTAGACATGTAATAACAGACAATCAATGTATAAATTTTTTTTAAAATGAAATTCGAAACACATACACTTCAAGAAATCATCGTTCGTTGTGCTCTGGAGTTTTAATGTTTGATTTTTGTGTACATCCTTATTGTAATTCTTTGCTGGACTTTGCTCAGAAGTTTTAATATTTGATTTATTTATTTTTTTTGCTACATGAATATTTGATTTTTGTGTACATTGTTAATGTAACTTTTTTTTGACTATTTTTTTTATATATGAAAATTGAACTTTATTATTAGAAAGGTTCATGGACATCATTTTTAGTTATCGAAATGAGAAGTTCATGTCTGAATTGAAGGAATTGCAATAATGATTGAGGACATGTCTAGAAAAGAACCAATAGTGATTAGTCTAGATGCCTATGCATTTTGTAGTCTTTTATTAAATATTAGATCATTTATCACAGATTCTAATTATCGAAAGTATTATTAAAGAAATTTATTCAAAGATGATTTTGTGTTCTCCGTCAATTTCTTATATGTGATGATCTTGTGTTCTGCACAAGTTTTCTTATATGTGAAATCCAAAATATGATTTATTAATGATATTTAATGGAACAATCATAACTATTATCCGAGATATTCTGAAGTGTTCACGAGTTTTTTTTTTTAAATAACAACACAAGTTTCTTTGAAAATAACATCCCGATCAGAGGTGGTTATAAGTCTTTAAATGTTTTGAAATATTAATGTGATATGTGTTATCTCAAGTCTATATATGATATGTGAGAATATATGATGTGAGAGGTCTTAGAACTGTTAACAATTATAACCATAACAGTACATAATCTATCGACAAATAGAAAAAATTCTACTTTGAAAAAAAAATTCTGTTGTAGATTCAAAGCATAGAGCAAAAACTTAGGATCATCACAAGTTACTTTATTTTTTTTGATTAGGCACAAAAAATTCTAAAAAGCCACTTAGTACATTTGTCACAAAAAAAAAATGCCACTTAGTAGATCATCGAAAGTAAACATTATACATAATAAAAGATTTTTCTAAAAAAATTTCACAGAATATTTTCGAATATCTTTTACAAAGTTTTCTAATAATTTAAATCTTTTAGGGAATCTGGAAATATTGTGTAATATAATTATATTGAAAATCATTTACTATTCTAACATGTTAATTCTAGCAACTCAAAAAAAAAATCTTGTGCATGCACTCCAAAAATATATTTAGTTGTGCATTACTAGTGTTAATTAATTTATCAACCCATAATGATTAATATTTTATAACATTCTGTTTGGTGTTTTGATAATATATCGTCATTATATAAAAAAAATTTAGATTTTCAGTTAATGGAATCTAAATTAATGGATCACTAAAATAAATTAACTTAAAATTAAATTCTATTTTATTCTAAAAAAAATATAATAAAATCAAATTATATATATCACCGACTAACGAATTTCCAATAGAATTTTAATGTCACTATTAAATAATCTTAAATACATTAAAAATTAAAACTATGTTAAATTTTGTATTTGTTAGTCGTTATCTTATTATAATTCTAATAATATTTTTAAAATTCTCGAATATGTAATAAAATTTTAATTACAATTTAATGAGGAATATATAAATAGTTTGAATGATATTGACTTAATAAAGTTCAAAAATTATAATTTAATACTAGATTTGAATAAAATATAACTTCTTTCTTTAAATTTTTTAATAAAACTCATTTTCCTTTCTAATAATTCTCTACGACCAATTTGCAAATAATCCTAAATTTTTGGGGTTCTACAAAGTGATCAAAATTTTATTATATAATTGTTTAGTCTAGTTAAGATTCTATAACAATAATAATAATTTATAATTTAATAAATATTCCATAACATTTTAGTATAAATATTTAAATTCTACAAATTGATCTATTAAATTTAAGTATAATTAAATTTAAACTTGTTCCATAAGTGAAAATGAACTAAGTTTCACATTATTTGCATATAAATGTCTAATATATTAGGTTATATCGTCTAAAATACCTAAAGGGACTCGCATGTTCTACATAAGTATATTAAATATGTCAAGTGCAAGAGTGTTGCGGAAGCACTAAACTGCAATTTTATTATTTGCCTAAGCATGTTTTGTCGTGGAGGCCCTCCGGCCAGTATTTTCCCGACACGATAAAATTTTGGCACCATCTAACTAGTAGTGTTTTCCCGACATGATAAAATTTTGGCACCATCTAACTACTAACTAAGTTTCATCATAGAGCACCTTTTACACAATAATTTATATGCAGGCAAGGCAAGGCACTCTTCTCATGGGTACTTGAATAGAGTGTCGACCAACAAAAAGATTATAGGAAAGATATACGCATGTCAAACATGCATTTATCCCGCACCTAGATATTGAAATAATTGTTAAGAAGTTGAGATGAAAATGTAATATTTATGTATAGTCTATAAAAAGGATGGCAACAAGATGATAATATGCAAAGAAGAAAAGAAGAAGTAGAAAGAGTTGTGTATTTACTCCCATCAAGTGTAGATAGACGCATTATACAAATGCGTGTAGTTACAATGGTAGAAATACACATGTCATATGATGTGTCTTGGCATTTAAAAAAGGCGGATTATACATTTTATAAGCTACTCGTATCTTACATTTGCGTAATTCATATATACGCATGCGTGGGATGCTTGTTTAACTGTTTTTTCGTTTAATGATATATTGGATATCGGATACCGAAAATAGGATAGAATAGGATTTTACCCGTTCTATAAAGTGTTTAACTAATTTTAATATTATTTATTAAAATTAAGATATCAAAATTTTTCCATATTATATTAAATCCGATTGTTATTATAAAATTATCATAAATAAGATAACTTCTCAGATTAGGATTCCTTACATATGTAGGAATTTGGACGGCCCCCGACAATTATAGAGTGGATATCAACCCAATTCCCACATATCATAAAAGACAAAGAAGATTATCTTGAATATAAGCATTCAAACAACTCTATTAATTTGAGGTCTTTGGGAAGAGTCCAAAAAAAAAAATCCATGTGAATTTGACCACGGCCTAGACCAAACAATATCATATTAATGTGAAGATAATTGTTGTTGCGCGGCAAGTTGTGACATCAGAGCCGATGGTTAGAAGTTGATATTGGGGTTACGGGCTATAGTTGTGATGTCAGAGGCTTTCTTTAACTATGATCGAAAATCTTGGACAACTTGTATCAAAAGTGTTCTTAATTGAGGTGATCGGGCGTAACCAAAAAATTTCATTATTTTGAAGACTTCAAGGAGGAGCCTAAAAACAAATCTATATGGGCTTGACCACAGCCCAAAGCGGACGATATCATAATAATGTGGAGTTAATTGGTGTTGCGCGTCTCATAGAAAAGGCTGAGGGTAAGTGTTGTGGTGATCCATATGAGGAAGAGTTTACCATCAAACCTAGCGCAACTGACTTCAGGGAAGAAGAGCGTATCATCAAGTAAGAAACATTTGATAAAGCTGAGAAAAAGAAAATGAATTAAGATCTCCTACTAACCGAGTTGGAAAGAATAAATCATCATCAACAACAAGAAAAATAGAAATAGAAAGATAAAAATGTTACATTGATCATGTTTGGACTGAATTTTTCGGGTTTATGATAAAATAGGGCTATGCAAATATATGGACAACTACCCTCAATCTTAGGAAAAATGTTTTTCTCAAATATGTCAGTGCTATCATCCTTACTTAGAAATTTTTTTGGACAAACGACCTACATACTCTTATTTATAGGAAGATCAAGTCCAATGTAGTTATCATGAGTAATGAGTTGAAGATTGATGCAGAAGATAGAAGATTGCTACATGGCAGCTGCTCCTGAACCACGAATCTTGGAGACTATGAACCCCGACCACAACTGAACCTCATTTATAATTGAGGTATAATTAGGCAAACTTTATGTGACTTCTCTAAACAACTTCCAATTCATTCTCGAACCCTTTATAAGCTGTTGTAGTCATGAGATAGGTTCACTGGCGACGACTGAACCTCAAACTCCAGAACTTCTAAAATTTATTGGGATTTTACCACTTATTGGACTCCCGTGAATCATGGGTTGTTACTTATCCATATAAAAAATGGTAATTAGTATTGGATATTGTATTGATACACATCCCTGAAAAGTAAAATCCTCTGCTCCTTCTGAGCACGATTGGATAACCCAAGTGGTGGGGTTATCCTCTGTTGTCCCGGGACACCGGATTCGATTCTGGCTCACCCGAGAATTATTAGAACAGATACTAATTTGTAAGGCATATAAGCCCGCATTGTCAAAAAAAAAAAAAAAAAAAATCCTCTACTCCTTGGAGCCCGTTTGACTGAACTTATGACTTACGACTTAACGTGAGTTATTTGATAAGTTAGGAGTTTAAATCTGTTTGGATAATTTTGATTTATTAATGATTCGAGTTATTAAATTATAATAATAAAAATAAAAGTAATCAATGGATAATTTATGACTTATTACACAAACAGACATCAAACTTAAGGATTATTAAAATTATCAAGAAAAAAGTTCAAAAAAATTAAGTTACCTCAAACTAACTTCTGACTTTAAGTCAACTTCTGGTTTATTCTTGATTTTAAGCTGACTTTGAACTTATTACACATTCAAACATTTTTTGGTTTAAAGTCGGAAACGGCTTTAAGCCCCAGCTTTTGGTGGAAACAAACATGCTCTTGGACACAAGTCTAACCACTTAACGAATAATTACATTTATAAAAAGAATGGGATTTGCACTGTAAGATGAATCATACTGGACACCTAATTAATCTAATTTTACCAACTCTTCCTGTTTTTACTATCAAAACCTGATATAATTTTCATTGATATAATTTGGCATGAATAATATACTTTTTTTTTTTATTTATTGGCATCAAGTATAAACTTATTTGCTCTACCGCTACTATGCCTACATACATATGCTTAATCCTTCTTTCCCAGCCACTTTTTTAAACTTTAAATATGACCCTTTTAGCCGGAGATGGAATACGTTAATTGACACTCGCTTTTCTCTTTAAAAAGAAAAGAAGCATATATACCCACTATACTTTAGTCGATGCAGATAAAACATCATATATATTTATCTTTATCTTTTGTTTTTTTCTTCACCTCCCCAAACAGTCCCTTTATATCTCAGGTCACCGCACTCTATTACATCAAAGCCCAAAATTAATCTAATCTTTTTATCTTTTTCTTCTTCTATCCTGTATAACAAAATTTTCTTTCTTGAAAAATATCGGCTTTATAAGTTTTCTTTGCAAAACTTAAAAAGTACACAATTTGCTGCATGAATAGATAATGCAAATGCTAAACTAATTGTGCAGTTCCCTCCCTGTGTTTAAGGTGAGTATTTAATAATATTAACTCTAGATGTTGATTTAGGATAAGTTATGAAAGGATTTACACTAATAATAGGTCAATGATGAGCATGTTATATAATTGTAACAGATAAAACAAAATTATGTGAGTATTAACGATTACTGCAGAAAGTAAAAGCATAGATAAAGCGGTGGAAACAAAAATATATGTAGCCAAAAGTTAAAGGCTAGCTCTCGCTGTGCTTTCACGTATCTTTAAACACTGTTCATTTCCTCGACACACGCTCATGCATTTTATACTACCTCTTTTTCACTTTCATTTTTTTTTAATTTCTAAGAATTCAAACTAATTATTCAAAGTTAAAATTACGCATATCTTGAGATTTACATCTCAAAGGCCAAAAGCACGTAAATCTTGTTAAAAAAATTTGAAGGTAAATCTTTTGCTGAAATTAGAAAAAAAAATACGATAAAGGGAGCATCTTACAAACACTAGGAACTTTAGTCCATGCGAATAAAGCATATAAGCATAAAAATGAGATAAATCTACAACCTCTTTTTTACTTTAGCTTTAATTTGTGTTTCTTCTTTTTCTTTCCAATTCCTCAAACAGTCCCTTTTTATCTCTTTATCCAATTGCTCCACCGAGTCTCCAGAGAGTTTATTAAGTCCCTTGCATGTTTAACAACTTCTCCAGGACTCAAAAGTCGCCCTATATATAAATCTTTTTATACAGGCTAACAAACCCTTCAACTCAAAAATCACACAAGCTCAAAGATGGAGATTTTATCACAAATGTGGTCATTCTTAGGCCTCCTCACAGTGTTACAAAACATCTTGCCTACTCAAATTCTTTCTCTTCTCCACTCTTTCTATGAGTCTCTTCAGGACTTGTTTAGTCCTTATTCGACCTTCGAAATTCCTGAATTTAATGGCTACTGCAACGTCGATGTTAACGAACTCTACCGCCATGTCAACCTCTATCTCAACTCTGTCAATCCCTCCACCACCTGCCGCCGCCTCACGCTCTCTAGGTCCAAATCGTCCAACCGGATTTCATTCACCGTGGCGCCTAATCACACTGTCCGCGACACTTTTTCAGGGCACCGCGTGTCGTGGACACACAATGTGGAGACGGTGCAGGATTCGGTGGACGAGAAGCGTAGCTTCACCCTCAAGTTACCTAAACGCCAACGCGCAGTAATATTGTCAGCGTACCTCGAACATGTGACCTCTCGTGCACAGGAGTTCGAGAGAGTGTCGAGGGAGAGGAGGCTCTTCACTAATAGCGGACATGCTGGCTCGTTCGAGTCAGGATGGTCCGCCGTGCCTTTTCGCCATCCTTCTACATTTGAAACCCTGGCCTTAGAGCCGGAGCTCAAAAAACATATAACGGAGGACTTGACTGCGTTTTCGCAGGGAAAAGAATTTTATCATAAAATTGGACGTGCATGGAAACGCGGTTATTTGTTGCATGGCCCGCCCGGATCAGGAAAATCAAGCCTCATTGCGGCTATGGCAAATTACCTTTGTTATGATGTGTATGATCTTGAATTGAGCAAGGTATCGGATAATTCCGAGCTCAGATCTTTGCTGATCCAAACCACAAACCGATCAATCATCGTTATAGAAGATATTGACTGTTCTACTGATCTAACCGGAGACAGGGTTTCCAAAAAAGTTAAATTGTCATCAACAAACAAATTCCGTCAGGCAAACATGGATCCCTGTGAGGATAACGGCCGGGTAACTTTATCAGGCTTGTTAAATTTCACAGACGGCTTATGGTCTTGCTGCGGAGAAGAAAGACTAATTGTGTTCACTACAAATTATCGCAATAACGTTGATCCGGCCCTTGTCAGATGTGGGCGCATGGACGTGCATGTCAGCTTAGGCCCTTGTAACATGTACGCTTTCAAGACCTTGGTGAAGAACTACTTGAAAGTGGAGACTCACCCGCTGTTTGATGTGGTGGAGAGTTGCATTAGGTCCGGCGGGGCCCTCGTTCCGGCTCAAGTAGGAGAGATCTTGTTGAGGAACAGACGTGACGCTGATGTGGCGATCAAGGGGGTGGTGTTGGCAATGCAGGCCAAGATATTGGGTGGTGACATGGAGGCGGTGGAGGGTGGGTTGGAATTTGATTATAGTTCAGGGGCTTCGGAGAGTTTGGAGCTGAGGTTGATGGAGTCCCCGGAGAACTCAGATGGGTCGCCGGTTAGGAACGGTGGGAAGAAGAGAAGGACAGAGGGGTCGAGTTGGGACAGGAAGGTTAAGTTTCTGGCGAGGCTCAAGTCTTTGTCTAAATCCGACACTGAAAGAAGAGGTGTCTAATTGTAATGTATTAACTCCTAAGTTATTGATTTCGTGAACCGGGTTTCTACTTTCTGCTTCCAAAATCTTATACATCATTGAGAAAGTAGACCGAGGATACATGCACCGTGCACGTTATGAAATTTTAATATTAACTCTTCCTTAAGCCCTAGACTTTATATACTTCAGTCAAAAAGACTGTAGAAAAGAAAGGAAGCTATCTGACGAAGAGTATAGTGAATAAGTTAGTAGTGCTAAATATTTTCAGATTCTATATTTAAAAAAAACTACTAGATTATAACCTTGCCGGGTGATTAATAATATTTATAATTTTATTCTGTATATTTTAAATTTAATTGGAATACATACCGATCATAATGATCGAATTTTTAAATATTTTGATTTAATTAATATTAAAAAAATGTTTATTAAAACAAGTTATATATTAAGGCGACTCGTAGAAAAATACTGACTAGCTAATAAAACTCGGCAGACCAATAAAATTATTATTATTTCAATTTTAATAAAATTAGAATAACAACAACAACAACAATAATATAGTATAGTATAAATAAATAGTATAGATCTATAATGTTACTTTTAAAGTTATAAGACGGAGTAATTAAAAATAACATTAGTGTATTTATTCGAAACATATCATCAGTTGTCTATTAATAATTATATATAATAATATTATCGTTTTTATATGTATGTTGCATGTGTAATTTTTAGGAAATTGGTTTTTTAGTTAGAAATCTGAAAAAGATATTGTGCTTCAGTAAAAAAGGGTGGTTGCTATGTTGTCCAATGTTATTTTTAGAAAATTGAGTTTTTTTATAGAAAATATAATATATATAATTATTTTAATTAAAAGGGATAATTGATCATATAAGTAGGCTCATAATTCGACCCAAGTATCGACCGGCCGAAATTTTATTGTTTCGGTTTTAATAATAGTATAGTATAATATAGATATAGAGAGAGGAGGTCCAACTAGGATACAAAATACTAAAATACAAATCAATACAATTAAGTGAAATGAAAAGGTTTTTGGGGTCGAGAATAGACCCCGAGAAAGGTCTAGATAGGACCTGGGTGGGGGCCATAAGATTTTTGGGGTCGAGAATAGACCCGGGGTCTAGATAGGACCTGGGTGGGGGCCATAGGGTCGGGATGGGCCTAGTGCACCACACCATAAACGGCTTCGGCAACAAAAAAAATTACATAGGTACAACCTTTATGTTACTAAAACCCAATTTTTTGGCTAAGGTAACATAAATCTTATGTCAGGTATTTTGATGATACCTTAGGGTACCTAAGCTAATGTATGTTTCCTCTATGGTAACATACAAATTCAAAATGTTAACGGACAAAATCTTGCAAACTACTCATTTACATAAATAATCTGAAACAGAATGAGATAAAAATCAAGATATACACCATATTCCTGACAAAAAAAAAGATATACACCATATCAATTAATCTGAAACAAAATCAAATTAAATTAGGGCTTTTTTTATTCATAACCAAGTTTTCAATCTTATTTTCAAAAATACTATTTTCTCCAATATTATTTTCAAAAATACTACATTCTCTAAAATATTTTCAAAAATACGGTGGTTGCATATGCAACCATATATGCAACTGCAAATCCTGATTTCAAGTTTCAGTTTTCAAATGTCATTTTTGACCTCATCATTGGAATAAGATATATAAAATGACATTTGAAAACCGAAACTTGAAATTAGGATTTGTAGTTGCATATGACGTTGTATTCAGTTGATTCTATTGTAATCAAATGGCCCTGCCAGGGGCACCCATACATCAGTTGTAACTTACAGTTTTCCTTTGGAAGGTAGTATTTTTGAAAATAAGATTGGAGAATGTAGTATTTTTGAAAATAAGATTGAAAAAACAGAATACAAGATAATTCCCCATTAAATTGTGCCATATTATTTCAGCCAAATTCCAGTAAAAAATACTAATTTCCATTATCAAGAGAATATCATCATATCTCGCACATCTCTTAGTCATAATGCTCAAAATATGACTTATCAATATAGCACTTATACTCATATTTTCCAACATTAACAACCATAAAAAATTTAATGATTCCAAAATATATAAAATATCGGGAATATGTATTACTATAAAAAACAAAATAAATTTGAATAACATACCTGTTATATATAAATAAATATTTATCAACTTTAGTTATTATTAGAAGAGTTAATTGCAATTGGCACCCCTTTGGTTTCGGCTTATTGCACATTGCACCTAATAGTTTTGGAAAATACACTTTGCATCCCCAGACTTTTAACCCGTAGACACTTTTCACCCTTTCCGTTAAATTCTGCCGTTACCGTTAACTTTTGTAGGGGCATTTTGGTAAATTTAATTATATTTAATTAAAATTAAACTTTTATTTAAATTTTCTGACCATCTAAACGATATTTTTCGGAAAAATTTAAAGAACGAAAGTTGTAGAGAATAAAAAAATCTTTTTAGAACAATAAGGTTCAAAATTTAAATAATTATTTAAAAATGATTGTTCATTTTTACAAGATTGCTAATTTTTGAATTTTTTAAAAATAATTATAAAAAGAATTACGAAAATTTTGAATTTTATAGTTCTAAGAAGATCCTTTTATTCTCTACAACTTTCGTTCTTTAAGTTTTTCCGAAAAATATCGTGTAGATGGTCAAAAAATTTAAATAAAGGTCTGATTTTAATTAAATGTAATTAAATTTCCCAAAATGCCCCTGCAAAAGTTAACGGTTACGGCAGATTTTAACGGAAAGGGTGCAAAGTGTCTACGGGTTAAAAGTCTGGGAATGAAAAGTGTATTTTTCAAAACTATTAGGTGCAATGTGCAATAAGCCGAAACCAAAGGGGTGCCAATTGCAATTAACTCTTATTAGAAAAATTGAAATTTAATTAAATTAAATTATTAGGAGAGAAAATTCGAATAATAAAAATTTAAAATTTGCAAATAAAATTTAAAAAGTACCGTGCAATGATAGTTCATTAAAGTTACAGGTGACTTAAGATTTTGTTTGTTTATTACAGGTTGACCTAGAAGTTACTACTAATCTAATATAGCACAACTGAATGACACGAAAAATTATAACAGTTAAATGCACTACTACGATAACTATATAGTGGAGCCATGGAGCTAAATCTGAAATAGAGATGTAACATTGGGAATGTTAGGTCCAGATATGATTGTAGAAGGGGGGGGTTGAATACAATCAGTACCAAATCTTCGCGGAAGTTAATCTGATTGAATATGATTTGTTAATCAGATTATAATTAATTAATATAACAATGTTTGACGTCGTTATATAATTAAGATGGTTCAGTTTTAATGTCCACTAAAGTTCGTAGAATAAATTCGACAGGGTATATTCTAGATTTAGTGATTAAAACAACCGGGTTATCAAAGCACAGAAAACTGTGGATATAACGATCAAGCAAGTTACGAACAACTTGAAAGCTTTACAAATGCTTTGATTACAAAGTGAATGAACACTTGAAAATGAAGGATGCAATGCCATATATATAGGCAAAGCATTTGTACTTGTAAGACAATTGAAAGACAAGACAATTGCAAGTAGAAAAGACAATCTAGCAAGGGCAAGACAATTACAATTGCCTATCAAGCCAAAAGCATGGCAGAAAGACAATCTTAAGGCTAGCAAGACAATCTATAGTTCGGTCAGACAATTATATTGTCTTGGCAGTGTGGTTCTCTCGGCCAGACAATCCAATTGTCTTGGCAGAGCACCTTCGGTCAGACAATCTTTGATTGTCTGGGAAGTCACAGAATGTCTTGCAGACAATTTATCTCGGTCAGACAATTCCTAATTGTCTTGGCAGATTGTTCTCGGGCAGACAATATAAGATTGTCTTGGCAAAGCATTCTCGGGCAGACAATTCCTAATTGTCTTGCTGAGAACCATTCGGTCAGACAATCAAGGATTGTCTTGGCAGTTGGAAATTCGGTAAGACAATCTCAGATTGTCTTGCTGAGCTTGAGTGGATGATTGAATGTGATTTGTAGATTATATTTAAATAGAAAATTATCCACTTAATTAATTTAATCATATAAATTCATAAATTAAATTAATTCGAGAGTGAATTAATTTAACAAATAAATTACATAATTAATTTAATTATTTGAGAAGTGAAATAATAATCTATTAAATATTTAATCACCCATTCAACAGTAGAACTGCTTCCCGTCTTCTTTAAACATTAAAAACTCCGTCTTGATCAGTCGAGCGAACGAACCACCAACTTTGCTTGACTTCAAATATTCAATTTGAATAACTGATACACAGATGCACTGTCTGGTTCATCTGTATCTAGTTAAATCAAATATTCTTTGTCAAATAAACATTAAGAATTTGATTTGTTCGTCGAGACTTCGTCTTGTAAGTACTTCTTCATTAAATGGAATCTTCTGATAAAATAAAGTATAGAAACTTTATATCTTCTGAACTCCTGGACGTGCCACAAAAGATTATTTGTGCACTGAGGCTTGAACATATTAATGAACTTCTTTCAGTGGTGTGCAGCAGCATCCTGGAATTTATCTGACATATAATTCCCATAAATCATTTGACGTTCTTCGTACGGATTCCGTTGACTTGCTATTTACTGAGCTTTCTTATCTGAATTGAGTTGTACCTCTTTAAATACAAATAGGCTGAACATATGCCTTTCAATCTCCCCCTATTTGTTTGTTAACATAACATGCAAATTTCCTAGAGGATAACTCAACTATCAGATAAGACAAAGATTTAAACAATGGAATGTAAATAGCAAAAGTTTATGGCTTGCATTAAACATTAAACCATATTCATAATAGATTACAAAAGGATGTTCTTTGAACATATCTAACAAAATATCCTAATCAATCTATTCACTCAGAACGAGTGACTTCTCCTTCTTCAGCATCTGAACAGTGAATAATTGGAGTAGAAGGCTCATTCTGAGTAGGCTCTTCAGCTGCAGTGGATTCTCCACGCTTCTTTCTTTCACGAGCCAAAGAGAGATAATATTGAACCTCAATATCCACAGGGTCTTCGATGAAATCTGCTGGCTGAGATTGGTTGATATACTTCATCTTCCTGAAGTATTGCTGAATATTTCTTCTTGTGCAGTAGTTCACAATCTCAGTATCAGCATCAGCTTTGGCCTTAGTAGCGAAGCCCTTGGTACGTAGAATAGTGGATACAAGAACCAACTGACTCACATCATACTTGAGAAGATGTTGGTGGTCCAGGTAGAAGGTTCCAAATTTTCTCTCGTGAATGAACTTGACACAGTAAGGCTTTCTGACAACTTGTGGACTGTTATGAATAGCACAATCCATAAGTTTGTCACGTAGGAGTTCATTCAAATTCGAGCTGCGTCTAATCTTGTTACGAATCACCCAGATTTCAGTTAGAGATAGAAACTTGAATAGATCAATTGAAACCCTGAATGTTCCGTTTCTCTGAGTAGAAATAATGATCTCCCATTCATTGAGAAGATTCTTGACACCAATAGTTATATATTCTAACTCAAGAGCAAGAGCACGCATAAACATATCTTCATTAGGGTTAGCCTCTCTCAGGTCATAAATGAAGGATTTGAATTTACCATCATTGAAAGGTTCCCTTTGAGGTCCAGAGAGGATTTGCCTTGCAATATCCCAGCTTTCACCAACTTTCCTGGAGATATCCTCTCTCTTTTCCTTGCACTTAGCATCCCATAGTTTCTGTTTCTCCAGCTTGACCAACTCATCAGTTGTCCTCTTTTCATCTACCAGTTTCTGCAGTTCCTGAAGCTTTGCTTTGCTAGCTTCATGTTGAGCTTTAAACATCTTGACCTTTTCCATGTGCTCAGGATCTACAGACTGATCTTCATTGAAAAGAAAGCCTTCCTCGAAACGACCTTCTTCTTCAGCTTCAAAGTAAGCAGAATCAAATGCATCATCATCATCAACATCTTCAGGAATGTTATCATAATCCTGATTAGTGAAGATGTTCTCAGTTTCAGGCATTTTGCCTTTAGACTTGCTAGCTTCAGAAGAGTCCTTTTCACTTGCTCCTTCTCCACCCTTGTCACTCCTATCAGTATCTCCACCCTTGTCACCACCATTGCCACCACCACCAGCATTGCTGTCATCCTTATCTTTGTCATCCTTATCCTTCTCCCCCTTAGTTGAGGGATCCTCTGGAGTAGACTGAGATGTTGACGGATAGATCTTTAAGTGTTGAACAACTTGAGCCAAAGTTTGCTCCAAGTTGTCAAGCTTCGTCAGACAGAGCTCCTGAGTTGTATCAAATTTGTCCATCCTAGAGTGAATACCCTTGACATGAGCATCTAATTCCTGTTTGAGGGAAGAGAATGAAGGATCAACAGCCTTTTCTTGTAGAGTCACCAACTCTCCACTTCTGAATTTTGCGTTCTCAGCATTCAACCTATCAATTTCAGCCCTCAGAGCAGCCATTTGTTCCTGTAACAGATCTGTGTTGGTGTGTGCACTCACCTCACGAACACTCAAAGATTTTTCACTATCCTCTCGTGCATGTGTTTCGCTCGGTGTTTGCCTGATTTCACTCGTAGTTTTCACACCGTCACCAGCACCTGTATATACAACCATAGTTCCCTGAGATGGAACTGAAGGAGGTGAAGAAACAAATTGTTCTCCGAATGCCTGTGAAGGCGGATGTACTTGCAGGTTGCCAAGTAGATCCTGATCCAAAAAGAAAGAGTGATCAGAAAGATTTTCATATAACATATTTTGAAATTCTGTGCTCTCTCTAAGTGAAGAATTAAAAGACACAGGTTCAGTGTTTACTAGCGTGAGTGCTAGTTGTGTGCTTGACTCTTTACAGGATACCGCGGTCGGACGGCCAATTTCAATAAATGCATTCTGTGGAGAGAATGAATCTAGAGACTGCATATTTACCATGTCAGAGTCCAAATCCTTTTGGGAGGAAATGGATGTGGCTGCAGTTGTCTCCGGTTCTGCCACCCTTTGCTTCTTATGAGACAGAGCTGCGGGTTCTCTCAGAATAGCACTCCCACTCCGTTTCCGGGCTACCTTTCGAACAACAGGTGTATGAGTAGTGTCGGTTGATGTGTTTGACGAAGACTCAGTTGTTGAATTGGAAACATCAGCTTGGATATGAACCTGGGTGTTTACAGGTTCAATGCTGGGAGTCTGTAAATCAGCCCTGAAGTCCTGTAGGGCAGGATTGATAGCAGAATCAGCAGGCAGTGGCTGAGAGGTTGATTGAGGTTGAGGAATGGTATGTGTATGTGTAGGTGAAGGTGTTGGTTCAGATTGAGAGGGAAGAATGGAGGCTTGTTGGTCTGGGAAGAAGTTGTATTGTGGAGGGGATTGGTGTTGAGATTGGTGAGGAGAGTTGTAATCAGATTGATGAGGTGATTGTTGTGGTGAATTGTAAGGAGGGTTGTAGGGAGAGTAATGTGAGGATTGGCTGGATGATTGGTAGTCTTGGAGGAGTTGAAGTGGTTGATTGATACGTGGAGGTGATTGTTGTTGTGGTTGTTCTTGTTGTTGAGCTTGTTGTTGAGCTTGTTGTTGTTGTGGTTGATACTGTTGTTGTTGTAGTGGTTCTGGAACTTGTACAGGCTGAAAAGGAACACTGAATTGTTCGAGCATGAATGGAGTCACCACCAGTGGCACATTATCATGCTTTTTCTTGTTGACCAGCCTAGTTTGGATCTTGGCACATGTCCTCTGAATAGGAACAACAGGAGAATCGTTGTACATGTGCCTATCATCAGCATTCATCTTATCATTCATAAACAACATCAGGAATCTGGGGTAGAAGCATTCAACTTTGTCATTCTTCTGAATAGATCTCTGTGAAACAGACCCCATCTTCCTTATGATCTCCCTCAGCAATATCTTCCCAAAATTGATTCGACGGTTGTAAGCTATGCTGAATCCAAAGATCTGCAGCATTGAAGATATATTGCCAAAGTTCTTTCGATTGGTGGGAGCAAACACCTTGGCAAGGGTGTCAAAGAACACATCCCATTCAGCTTTCAGATTTCCCTTTGACATCTTCGGGAGAAAGATCTGACCCTGATAGTGAATATCTTGAAAGAATTGTCTCAATTCATCCTCTGAAGGATCTGGCTCAAAATTGTCCCTTGGAAGTCCTAAGATTCGGTTCACATCATCTACAGTGATTACAATCCTCTTTCGATTAGGTAGATCCCCGATTATCTTGTAGTTTTCCAGGGTTGTAGAATTGACAGCATTTGAGTAGAAGTCAAAAAGAGGTTGCAGCTTGATCGGAATATCTGCAGTCATTGCCGTACTGACTAAACTCTGTCTCGAAAGGAATCTGACCCAAGTCCGGAATCTATCAGAACAGTCATCAGGGTTGAGGCTGGCACAGTAGTTAGTCTCAGCAACCACAAACTCTCCGGCCATTTTTAATAATTAAAAATTGAATTAAGCGAGAATTTTTCAAATTAAATGTGAATTCTCAAATGTCTCGCAAATTTCAACTATTAATTAATGCTTAATTAATTAATTAATAATTCGAAATATTAAAATAATATCGAATTAAAAGTTAATTAATTTAAATGGCACTTAATCAATTAATCCACAAGCAAGCCAAACAAACAAGTCCTTAACTCAAATAATCCAACAAAGCCAAACGCGCCCTTAAATTGAAAAGCCCCAAATTCAAATGAAGAACCCTAAAATCGAAATAATCAAGAGCAAACGTTCCTCACAAACAACAAAATACGGTCAAGAATCAGCAAAGAACGATCCCAATTAGCTTAAACTCAGAACAACTCGGTCCGAAAAAAAAATCGGCAGAGATTCGACTCAAAATCGACCGATTAAAAGTAACAGAGCAAGCTTAATGCTTGAAAAACACGAATCTCAGCAAGTTTTAGGTATAAACTTGAAAACCCAGTTCGAATGCGTGTATATATGTATGTGATCGTGTGTGTATATGCTCAGTGTAGAAGATGAAGTATCGGGCAAGACAATAGGAATTGTCTTGCACGATTGTCTTGCAGCGATATATATACATAGCAGTAAGACAAACACAAGTTACAGTCTCGGTAAGACAATTTAAATTGTCTTGCCGAGATTCTAACGACGCAGACAAAGTCAAGTGTCAGTAAGACAATTTCCATTGTCTTACTGATACAAAAAGCGGCAAAAAGGCAGACTCGGTAAGACAATGTAATTGTCTTGCCGAGTAGTTTGAGAATCAGAAAAATCGGTTCAGCAAGACAATTTGAGATTGTCTTGCCGAGCCAATCAGTAGACAAAGCAATTGTCTAACAGAAAAAAAAACACATAATATGATTTTTGATTAATATAAGAGATAAAACATTTTGCAATTAAAATCAAAACACTATAATAAAAACAATACTATATATTACACATATACTTTGTAAATTTCAACTTTAATTAAATATAAATACTTATGACTTTAACTTTAATTCAAAAAGATGAATTAACTTAAAATCAAATATTTATGCTTAATTAATTTTGAAAAATACAACATAATTACAAATAATTACAAATAATTATCTAAATGCTTAGGGAATAGTACAGGGGAGTTTTGAGCACTTAGAAAATTACAGACTAATATACAAACATGCATAATTACTCAGAATATTATCAGATAACATACAGAAAATCATATAAAATCTAATAATATAGATATAATTATACAGAAAATTCACATTAATATATAAAAACATATAATGCATATGAAAAATATATACAAGAGAACTATGTCATATTTAACATCCCTAACTCACAAACCAGCTTAGAGAAAGTGGATTCATCCAGTGGTTTAGTGAAGATGTCAGCAATTTGCTCAGTCGTGGGTACAAAATGTAACACCACTGTACCATTCATGACATGTTCTCGTATGAAATGATACCGGATATCAATGTGCTTGGTTCTTGAATGTTGAACCGGATTGTTGGAAATGGCTATGGCACTTGTATTATCACAAAATATAGGAATTTTGTTTACTACAACACCATAATCATTCAGTTGGTTCTTGATCCACAAGATCTGAGCACAGCAGCTACCAGCAGCTATATACTCAGCTTCAGCAGTAGAGGTAGACACTGAGTGCTGCTTCTTGCTATACCAGGAAACCAACCGACGTCCTAGAAATTGACAGCTTCCAGACGTACTTTTCCTATCAATCCTGCATCCTGCATAATCAGAATCTGTATAGCCGGTTAAGTCAAAACCAGTATTCTTAGGGTACCAAATACCTAAACCAGGTGTACCCTTAAGATATCTAAAGATTCTTTTGACGGCTATAAGATGTGATTCCTTAGGATCAGCTTGGAACCTAGCACACAAACATGTTGCAAACATGATATCTGGTCTACTTGCAGTGAGATAAAGTAGAGAGCCAATCATACCTCGATAGCTTGTGATATCAACTTTCTTACCAGATTTATCCTGGTCAAGCTTTGTGGCAGTGGCCATGGGTGTCTTTGCCGGTGAAGAGTCTTCTAGATTGAACTTTCGAAGAAGATCTCTGACATACTTGGATTGGCAAATGAATATTCCATCTTCCTTTTGGCTTACTTGAAGACCAAGGAAGTAGGACAGTTCACCCATCATACTCATCTCATAATTACTCTGCATTAACTTAGCAAATCTCTTGCACAAGTTATCGTTAGTAGAACCAAATATAATATCATCAACATATATTTGTACAAATATCATATCCTTATCATGCAATTTGTAAAAGAGAGTTTTGTCTATGACACCTCTAGTAAAGTTGTTTTCTATTAAAAACTCAGAGAGAGTGTCATACCATGTTCTTGGTGACTGCTTGAGTCCATAGACAACTTTGAATAGGAAGTATACAAAATCAGCAAACTCTGGATTTTCAAAGCCAGGGGGCTGTTCCAGATATACTTCTTCTTCTAGCTTTCCATTCAGAAATGCACTTTTCACATCCATTTGATATACTTTGAAGTTGGAGTGTGCAGCAAATGCAAGAAATATTCTGATGGCTTCAAGACGAGCAACTGGAGCATAGGTTTCATCGTAATCAATTCCTTCTTCCTGAGAATAACCTTTTGCAACCAGTCTGGCTTTGTTTCTTACAACAATGCCATCACCATCTAACTTGTTACGGAAGACCCATCTAGCTCCAATGGTAGATTTTCCTTTTGGTCTTGGAACCAGGGCCCAGACTTCTTGTCTCTCAAATTGATTGAGTTCTTCTTGCATGGCAAGAACCCAATCAGGATCAGCAAGTGCTTCTTCTATTTTCTTTGGTTCTAGTTGAGATAGAAACCCAGAGAATAGACATTCATTTGTCGTAGCACTTCTAGTCCTTACACCAACATCAGGATCACCAATAATCAAATCAAAGGGATGATCTCTGCTCCAAATCCTTTCCCTTGGAAGTTGTGTCCTTGATGATTCAGCAGTATTATCATTAAGCTGAAATGTGTGACTAGTTGATCCATCAGCTCCCCCTGAGTTGTTGCCAGGTTGACTTGATGATCCCCCACTGGCATCAGTGGAATCTCCAGCATTATTGCCATTTCCTCCACCATTGCCTGGATCATTATCATTGTTGTCATCTCCTGTTGCAACCTCAGGTAGTATATCAGAGTCTGGATAGTTGTCAAACTTCAGAGATTCAGATGGATCAGCAGATTGTATACTTGGAAGTTTAGTGTCATCAAATGTAACATTGACACTAACTTTCACTGACAGAGTATCAATTATAAAAACTCTATAAGCATTATTTGTATAACCAACAAAAATTGCTTCAGAAGCCTTTGGCTCAAACTTGTTCAAGTTCTCTTCACCATCCTTGAGAACATAACACTTGGCTCCAAAGACATGAAGATGTTTGACATAAGGTTTCTTGTTGTTATACAGATGAAATGGAGTTTTCATATGATCCTTGTTGATCAAAGTTCTGTTCTGGGTATAGCAGGCAGTAGACACAGCTTCAGCCCAAAAGTACAGAGGAAGCTTTGCTTCAGCAATCATAGTTCTTGCAGCTTCGATCAGTGTACGATTCTTTCTTTCGACGACTCCATTCTGCTGAGGAGTCCTTGGTGCTGAATACTGCCTTCTAATTCCCTTTTCAGAGAAAAAGTTGATTAGAGTTTGATTTTTGAACTCAGTTCCATTGTCTGATCTTACAGCTTTTACAGGAACACCTTTTTCCAACTCAACCAACTTGATATGATCAATTACTGTCAGAGGAGTTTCATCCTTGGAAGACAGGAAGTAAACCCAAGTAAATTTAGAGAAGTCATCCACAATGACTAAGGCATATCTTCCTCCATCAATAGATGCAACATTCACAGGGCCAAACAAATCCATATGTAACAAATGAAGTGGATCTGTAATGGTATTGATGGTTTTGCCTTTGTGAGATGCTCTCTTCGCTTTTCCCTTCTGACAAGCTTCACAAAGATCATCAGTTGAGAATTCCAGGGAAGGCAACCCTCTCACTAGATCTCTCTTGACTAGAGAGTTCATAGTTTTGAAGTTGAGGTGTGAGAGCTTCTTATGCCATAACCAACTATCTTCAGCAGACGCTTTGGCGTAGAAACAGTGAACTTCGTTTCCTGGTCCTGAAGACAAATCAGCTACGAATATATTGCCTTTCCTTATGCCACATAGTGAAGGACGCTTATCCTTGATATGTTTAATGATACATATCTCTTTTTCAAAATGAACATAATAACCTTTGTCACAGAATTGACTGACACTCAGGAGATTATGTTGAAGTCCTTCAACTATTGCAATATCTTCTATGATGATCCTTCCAATTTTGTACTTGCCATATCCCACAGTACGACCTTTGCTATTATCAGCAAAACTGACTGTAGGGCCAGCTCCTTCTCTTATGTCCTCCAGCAGGGATTTGTTGCCAGTCATGTGCATTGACGCTCCACTGTCAAGCACCCAGGTAACACGAACAACTCCACTGGCACCCTGCAAAAGACAACTTGATTAGACAGTCTTTGGGACCCACACTTGATTAGGTCCGGCAGTCTTAAAGAACTGATTTCTATCAGGTAATACAACAGAGCCTCTTGGACTGATACTTGGTTCAGATTTGACTGAACTTACTTCCTTAACAACAGCCTTATAAACCTTGGTTTTAGGCTTTGGAACATAAGTCTCCTTTCTCTTGTGAGAAGGACTAGCAGTCTTTGATCTAGCATGCTTGTAGTTTGTGTGTTGTCTAGGTGATGTGTTTTCATTTTTAGCATGCAAATTTTTAAAATAAGCAGACATCAAATTGAAAGCACAAGTCATACAATTATCAACACTACAAGATTTATGACATGCATCAAAAGCAGGAGCAACAGAAGTATCAGTCATAGTAGTAGGAACATCAATAGATTCTACTCTAACCTTATTATCAGATTTAAAGTTCTCAGTAGAATGACATCTATTGTTCTTGTTCTTACTATTAACAAAATTATTGGGCTTGTTGAATTTAGTTCTTTCAGAGTTGACACCTAAACCAGCTTTAGGCAACCTAACATTGCCTTTCACTTTAATTGGTTTCAGGTTTGTCAGAATCTCATCTCTCATCTCATTACTCTCTTTCATTTTAAGGTCTTCCTGTTTTAGTTCATATCTAATGACAACAGGAGTCTCTAAAAGAGGTTCAGCTTCTGAGGTTTTAAACAAAGGTTTAAGGGAATCTTTCAAAACAAAAGGAATCCCTCTCTCTTCAGCACTCTTCTTAAAAGGAGTAATGTTACTAGCCTTACCTACAGATTTGTTATAGTCAAAGCCTATTCCAACAGTTCTCTTGATCTCTTGTTTATCATTAAGTTCTTTGACTATCAAGGAGGCATCCTTAAAGGCTTTACATTTCACTTTCTCTTCGTCTAGCTGAAGTCTTAAAGCAATCTCACCTTTCTCTAGAACTTTGACTTTAGCACATTGTAATCCTAAGTCCATAGTCAATTGTTCTATTTTAGGTTTTAATACTTTCATCTCATTCATTTTATAAGCATGAATTTCTAAGACTAAAGTATCAATTTTAAGATTAGCAGCTTTCATCCTTTTAATAGCATCATCTCTTTCAAGTCCTAATTGCATAAACAGTTTAGGGCATGTAGGATCTACCTGAAAGCTTCCAGCAGGAGGAGGTGAAGATGATCCAGTAGTAGCCATGAAAGCAACATTCCCTAGCTGCTCCTCTTCATCACTATCTGTATCATCCCAGCTTTTGCCTTCTGCCAGATAAGACTTGCTTTTGAAACCTTGACTTCCAGAAGTACCATGATGCTTTCTAACCAGTGCATCATACTTCTGCTTCAGCTCATCATACGAATCTTTTCTTTTTCCTTGAACCTTGGGCTGTTTGCATTCAGTTGCAAAGTGTCCAGGTTCACCACAATTGAAGCATTTGAACTTGCTTCTATCCACCATCCCAGTCTTGTATCCTCCTTTGCTTGTAGAAGATGAATAGTGATAGGTCCAAAGTATCGTAGAAGGGGGGGTTGAATACGATACTCACTACAATTTAAAATTCTTTCGAATCTTGCGGATAAATAAATTGCAGTCCTGTAATGGGTTTCGTGTTCCGGATATTTATTGGGTCGATTTCTGAGGATATGAAAATATTAAACCAACACACAATATTTTCCAAGGTATATCTGTATATTGATAAATACCTCGAAGGTGCTACAAATCCAAACCCGAAGGTTGGCTACAATGACCACTCCTCTAAATATTACAAGCCCTATCCACTACAAATATTTATGGTACAAAACTAGGCTAGGGTGTGTGTATATTTGAGAGAGTTTGTGCATAGCACTTGGCCATCCATCCCGGAGGATGATGTAAATTGTGAGAACCACAATCACATATTTATAGGCTTTCATAAACTAACCATGGTTAACGAGTTCGTCCTGGACGACTTGAGTTCGTCCTGGACGGATTCGATTTAACAAAATAAATCTAACTCCAAGAAACTCCATAGTGAATGTGCTCCCTTGTTCTCTCTCATCTCTTGGGGACGAACTTTGACTTGGTCAAAGTTTGCTCCTCAAGAGTGTGGATACTCCATTGTGATGTACTTAGAAAATTTTCTAAGTGAGGAAGAGCCTTTGACTTTTGGTCAAATGTTGCTCCTCACATAGCTTCCTTGTTCTCTCTCATCACTTGGGGACGAACTTTGACTTGGTCAAAGTTTGCTCCTCAAGAGTGCATTGTCTTCACTTGTGATGATACTTAGAGAATTTTCTAAGTGAGGAAGAGCTTTTGACTTCGGTCAAATGTTGCTCCTCACATAGCTTCCTTGTTCTCTCTCATCACTTGGGGACGAACTTTGACTTGGTCAAAGTTTGCTCCTCAAGAGTGCATTGTCTTCACTTGTGATGATACTTAGAGAATTTTCTAAGTGAGGAAGAGCTGTTGACTTTGGTCAAATGTTGCTCCTCACATAGCTTCCACCATAGTGTCTTTTGACTTAGTCAAAAGTTGCTCCACCATTGTAAAAGCTTTCCTTGTTATCACTCCTTTGACTGAGATTGACTTGAGTTTGCTCCTCTCCCAACTTAGCCAAATTAGCTCAAATCTTGAGTTGGCACAAATCATATATTATATATATTATATTATATTCATAATATTATATAAATATATGTATAAATAAAGATATACATATAAATATATATAAATAATATTTATACAAACATATAGTAATATATATATACATATATTTAAATATATTCTCATATATTCAAATATATATAATATACATATAATTATATGTAAATATGAATATAAATATATATATAGAGATATATATAATTACCTATAGATATAAATATACATATATTTATGCACATAATATAATATATATATATACACTTAAATATATAAATGTTTATGTAAAATATAAATACATATACTATATACATATATATTTATTTAAATATATATACATATAAATATACATATACATATGTTTAAGAACATATATACATATATATTATATATATTATATTTAATTAAATATACATATATATACATATATAATTATATTTGTACATATACAAATATATAAGTGCACACATATATAAAATGTCACTTCCTGATATGGCTTTCTGTGGAAGCTTTGACATATGGCATTTGAGCAGTAAGCTTTGGCATAGCTGGCATTTGGCTTGGCTTGGCTGTGGAACAAATGACTTGATATGACTGGATCAATTCTTCGATCGATAAATACTTTGCAAAGCTCCGTATGTGCTGACGCTTAGTGCACTGGTCTGGTTCACAAGCGACTAACACTGAAGTTAAACATTGTACCGTCTTTGTCAGCAAACATTGATCAGTCGGTTCCGGGTTAGTTTATGCTTCAGTTTGTTGATTATAAATAACCAACCAAGATATATAGAAATATCTTGCTTCAGGGGTTGCACTGAAATCTTTCGAGTACTTGGACAACATCTTCATTGCTTCCACAATCTTGAATACTTCAATCTTTATTCTTCACTGAGGCATGAACATATTAATGAACTTCTTCCAGTGAACTTATTCCTTCAAGACTGTAGATGGCTTCTTCAACCTTTGTCTTCGTATCTTCCAATTCCGGTGCAGGCGTAGTGTTATTTACTTGTCCTGTTCTATTGTTGAGTTATCATCCCTATGTAACAGATAGGGTTGTCTTTACATTTAGACTTACAATCTCCCCCTATTTGTTTGTTAATCATAACAAGCAAATCCTCTGGAGGATAACTCAACTAACACTAGAAAAAGTAAAGTCCTGGACTAGTAAATAATGCTACAAAGTTTCTGGATCATATAATACATTTCCAGATTTCATGAATAGAAATAACAAATGTGCATATCACCTTTATTTCTCTGGTTCTTGCTTACCTGCCAGATAATCCTCATAGTCTGTCTTGAAGAGAATTCAAAACATTCCATTATGCAAAGAACAATCAGCAACTTCATTGAATTCTTCAGTGGTAATGAATGAGTTCATGTCTACCATTTACTGAAGAATAAATGTATCACCTTATACTTCTCCTCCCGTTACCTTGATCAGGTTCCCCTTAGTGATAAGTAGTTGTCTCCCCTTAGATTAAAGATCAATCCTCCTCCTTAGTTGAAAGAAGAATCTCCCCCTCAGTAGTACACAGCTAAAGAGTAGTTTAATCCCCCTTAGTTGTAGACAGCAGAAGAAAGCTAACTTACTTTTTCTTCCCCCTTTCATATATTCTCCCCCTAAATATATTCTCCCCCTTAGTTGTGGAATCCTCCGAGGATATGTGGTATCAAATATGGTCAAGGAACGTGTCCAATACATCCTGTACCAAAAGATAATATCCCCGTAGAGAACTAAACAACGCTAAAGCTGGGGTCGAAGAAAGAGTTCAGAAAAAGGGTTTACTTTGATTGGGTTGGTGCCTATGCTGAAAGAATAGGTTCCAAACGGAAAAGTAAGGAATAAAAACTGACATTCCAGTAACAACATCCACTATGTCTGTAGGTATAAATTTGGTAATTAGTGGGTGTCTCACTAAAATGTTCTGCAGGTGTATCACTCAACACTCAATTTTCTCTCGGTTTTTGGGTAAGGGTGTCACTCACGAGTTCTGTAAGTGTATCCCTCCACACAAATACTGAGCTTCCAAAATGCTGAGTACCTGCAAGAAAATCACCTTAGCCACCCTTAAAGGGGGTCACCGGTGGTGCAATGGGAGTTCGTAATTCCCAGTCCCTATAGACTCATCAGATAAATCCGAATCATGGTCCACAAGTTGCCAACCACTAAGTGGCTTATCCAATTAAGGATCCAGAGTTGTTTGCTCTGGGAGGTTAGACAAAGGCTTAATTATGGCAAAGGCCTAAGTCCTCCTCAATGTCTGTGAAGACACTTGATTCAAGAGAATCATCAACCACAAGTTCACACCGTGAAATGGAATGAACCGTAGTTGCTTCCGTCAATTCTTTCAACAACATGTGAGTTTTCGATACTAAATATTATAATATGTACCTCACAAGTGTTTCACTCTTCTCAATTTCCTATGTGTTTGCACTCACTCATGCTCACAGATTTCTCATTCTGATATCTCACTGGTTCTTCTCAGAATCGCACCAAGTGTTTAGCTCTCAGTGTTTGGCTCATAGTGTTTCTCTCAGCACTCAAAGTATGGTCTTCTGTACCTGCATGAAAAATCACCATAGCCCCTTCAAGAGAGGTCACTGGCGGTGCAATGGGGTTTCGTAAATCCCCAATCCTCAACTGACTCATCTATAAATTGACTCATAGTCAGAGAGTTGCCGATCTCCTATAAATAGGAAATCCATTCCGATTGGATCCAGATCTGTTCTTATCTGGGGAGGGAGACGAGAATCCTGAAGATTTGGCAATTGAGATCCTCGTTTCCTCCTTACACCTGTAAAGGCATCAACCATCTTATCTACCGTAAAATGGTAAATGAAGAAGTTGCTTCTGGAACAAAACCTTTAACTTCACTGTGCACTCTCTTGTATTGTGTCCATAAGATTTTTGTTTAGGCTCTTCATCAGAGTGATGACTGATAATGTGCTTGACTCAATACAAGATGCTCTGGCTGACGAGCGAATTTCAATGGACTCATCCTGTTGAGAGAATGATTCCAGAGACTGTTTTATTGCCTTTTCAGCTCTATATTCTTTTGGGAGAATACAGATGAGCAACAGTTACCTCAAATTTGAAAACACCTTTTCTTCTTGAGAGGTAGAGCTGTGGGTACACTATATCCCTCACATCCTTATTTGCTGTAACGAGTACAGTTTCTCCCTCATTGACCTCTAGTCTAAAAAGTTCCTTATTACTCCAGGGGAAAAGTTGGGATGTGTTCTGAATTTGGTTTTATAGTCTGGGATAAAGATTGTTGGTTTTCAACCTTATGACTATCTAGGAAAGCCAAGAGGCTGATAAAGTTCCAAAGAACAGAATGAGATATAAATGCACTTTAGAAAATCTATGATTTTAAATGAAAGCAATTGCATTTAATCTTTTTAGAAAAAATGAATCAGTTGTGATTGTAAAAATGATTTTCATAAAGAATGACAATCAAAACCGATGAAAGAATCAAAGTTTTCCGTTAAAAACTGGTTTGAGTACGAGAGTCTGAATCTATGCATAAAAGGTTTAAATGAACTTGTCTTTGAAAAAGACACAGACTCCTGTTTCTCACTACAATTTAAAAAGGAAACAAGAAAATTTATGCGCTACAGTGTATAAAGCACTCGCCACACTAATTAGTGAAAATGCCTCATACTAGCACATCGTCAAAACAGACGCTGCAAGTGACAAAGATCACCAAGTACACAAATACAAGATAATCAATGTCTCGTCCTATGACGCTACATGTATAGATGCAAAATATTCTAAGAAATATTTATGAAATAGAGTAGTGGATACCAATTGTTGAAATCAATTGATAAGAAAATTTCTTTGAAGAAACTCACCACTCCAGAACATAAATATGAGACAAAATAAAGATTTTGTTGTCTCCCTTGTACTCAGAATATTAAACACCTAATATATATTTGCACTAGTGGTTTTAAGAAATATGCAACAATATTTCACCAGTGCCAATACATCACAATCAATTCACAAATAAAACATCAATAAAGCATCAAGAAAAGATACCAATCAAATATTTCAAAGATGAATTAATCATGCTTCTATTATTCTATCAAAGTCAATCATGAAACAAATAAGCATATAATTGTCATGGATCACAATCTAACTAAGATAAAATAATAATTACCTACGCAATATCATATAATTATCAGATCAGCATATAACAACTAAAATTATGACAATCATACAAAGATATTCGCAAGCCCGAGGAAAAGTTGAAGAAAAATTCACAAGTCCTATACATGTAAGCATTGGGTACAAGTAAACTCACACAACTCCTCGCAGAACATATTAACAATTAATATTAGTGATCTACATATAAGCATGCAAAATATCACTAACACTAAAAGTATCACAACTATATGCAGTTAGACATGAAATAAGATATCAATTAATAAATCATCAAATATCCAACACAAATAGTTATGCTTCAAATATATACACTAATATAAATGGATTCAGCCTAGAGAGAATCTAAGTAACTCCACAAATACTAGTATATCATGACTAAATTCTAACTAGATTCTAACCACATACCAATTACTGATACAAGTTACAAGTCTAGAAACAAATAAGTCATGCTTCAGATTTTATACCTATAAAAATGAATTCAACCTAGAAAATAATCCTAAGTATGTTCACAAAAACAGATATATCACGACTAGATTATGACAAAGTTCTCTACTAGATACCAATTGTTGAAGAGGTATAGATCAAGAAAAATAACATAATTAAGTCATGCTTCATGTCATCTCTAATCATTTAAATCATGAGCAAGTAAGTCACTTAATTATCATGCAACACAATTTAAATAATTTGAAATAACAAACACTCATGCTAAAACATATAATCACCATCTAAGCATGCAAATCAATAAACATGGCAATCACATATAATAGCAAAAAGCACGAGGTACTGGATTTTAAATAAATTCACAAGTCCTATGTATAGACAATTTAATACTCATGAATTCATTCAAGAAATACGATAGACATGCTCATGAAAGAAGTAATACCTTATAGAAAATATAGTATGTGATCTACTTGCAGTGAAGTAAAGTGATAAGTTGAATACCTCTGAGACTTGACATTTCAGTTGATGTACCTTTCTTGTACTGATCAAGTCAAGTGGTTGTTGGCATAAGTCTTGGCAAGTCTAGAATCTTCCAAAATGCGCATATTCAAAAGATCCTTGACTTCCTTTTATTGCCATCATTCTTTAGGCTAACTAGTAGACCATGAAGAATTGCAACTTTCCAACAAACTCATCATATCACTAATCTGCATTCACTTAGCAATTATCTTGCACAAGTGACGTTAGTCCACATATAATATAATCATGGTATCACAGCACAAATAGTTGTATTGTGTGTGCCTTGTATCATGAGAGGTAATAATTTGGATACCAAATATGACTCTAGCAAACAGATATTAAAAAAAATATGCTAGTTAGAAGTCATACCATGTCCGTGACGATCATCAGATGTTGGATAGCAACTCATAGAGAGCTGGTGAAGAAAGAGAATATAAATTCTGTTGGATCTGCAACTGCAAAGTCCTTGAAATGTTGCATGAAGCTTCATATTCTAGCTCACTGTAATATCCTGAACCCGAGTCTCGTCAATGGTGCTTTAGTTCAATCATGAAGGTCGTTGAGTCCTCTAAGATATAGAGTCCTAAACTTGACGGTTCTGTTTCCATCATCTTCATGACCTTCTCCTTTGAAGTAACTCTAAGCAACCAAATTTGGCTTGTCCCTCGTAACAGAGCCAAAAACATCCAGTTGGAATCTGAATACCCGACAAGTACTAAATACTGAATTGTCTTTAGGTCAGTGTATCAGAATCCGCACAATCTGCTTTTCAAATTGATTGAGATCATATTGTTGTGCAATCACTCAATTTGGATCCCTTTAAGAGCTTCTGAATCTTCCTCAAGTTTCGCTTCAGATTGAAACCCAAAGAAATAACATCCTTTCACAATAGCTCTCCCAGTCTTCACTTCACCGTTAGGAACATTTAAGAACTAGAACCCGGGAATGATATTGACTCCAAACCCTTTGTCTAAGCAGATACGTTCTTGATATGTCATGTTCATCTTGTGTGGTGTTGAGTTTGACTAGTGGATCTACCAAATGCTCCCCCTAAGCTGTTGCTGAGATTTCTTTAATAATCCTTATCCTTGCAAAGAGATTCTGCTTGGATCTGAATTATCATTATACCAATAATATCACCTTTAACAGCTTGGAGCAAAGTGTCGTTCAACGCCCCATCCAGACTTACAATCACCTTCTGTTGATCAATCATAATCACCCTGTAGACTGTAGACTCCATTGAGTAGCAGAGGAAAATATTCTTTGAGCTTCAAATGCAAGACTTGCAAAGAGGCATTTTCCTCCAAACACATACCAAGAGTTAGTGTTTGCTTCTGATTGGCCACTGACAAGAATGGTGTCTTTCTGGATTTATCAATGATCAGGGTTCATCTTGATCAACCTTCATTTGTGACGTCTTGTCCTTCGAACACATACGAACAACACGAAAAAATCTAGAGTAGTCAATGATCATCGCAAAAAGATATATGGCTTTGTTTGCAGACATGACATTAGCTGCTCCGTCGAAATCCATACGTATCATCTGAAGCGGCTCAGTAATGTTGATCATATCTTTGCTTCTGTGCGATGCTCCTTCGACTTCCCTATTGACATACCTCATAATCTTCATCCATATTGAATTCCAGATGAGGTAGTCCTCTCACCAAATCTCTTCTTACTAATAAAAAGAGCTCCTTGTTTTGACATACAAGTTTGAGAGCTTCAAGTGCCATAGCTAATACTCATCCGATGAAGCTTCTCTATTGAAACAGCTCACTTCATCTTCAGTTGAAGTTCCATATTAGCTACGAGCAAAATTCACATCCTTCCTGATTTAAGATAAAACACTATTCCATGAACTGACATAGTGTCCTTTGTCAGAGAACCGTCTGATACTAGGAATGTGTGTTTTGACTTCTTGCAAGAAAGATATGCTTCCATGATGACATTCAATAAAACAGGCATGTCCCGCAAGAGAATCTTTGTCGTCATCTTTCAAAGATTATTGACGGAACTGCTCACATGATCACATTTGCTAACAGGGTACTTTTGGTGAATATATGATTTCAGCTACTCAGCAAAAAGAGTGCACCAAAAATCATATGGAACATATGTAACCTGCAATCACAAACGGAAAGAGTTCTATGGTCCCCAATCATAACTGGGTCCGGATGAATTAGAGATTTTTCTTTAACAGTGGTAACAACGGAAGCAACCTTAACATGCTAATTCTTATTTAGACATTGCCCTAATGTGATTCTCAAACATGCTTTTCTAAAATCAATGCAAGTACAAAGACATGCATTCATGACATGAAAATAAGCAAACATGATGTTGAATACACATGGCAAACAATCAAAGATAAGACAAGAGCAAGACAGGCAGTTATGCAATTCAGAAGATTCAGTACTCTCTACTTAAACCAATTAACACAAGTGCAACAGGTAGCAAGTAGAATTACATATATTCAATAATCTTCTAAGAGCATAAGGATCTGAGACAAATTAATAATCACATTATCAATTCATACTAATCCCAATCTGTTGTTATATGGCATTATACTATCTCTATTACCTAAGTCAGTTTTAGATCTAACATGAAGTTCTAAAAGTTCTACTGACACAAGGTAGACATTCCATCATAGAACAAATAAATTCCTTAACAAACAATTCAGATTAGATAAGCAAATCTAATTGTACCAGGAAATCTGAAAGTAAGTGCTTTAACAAAGTTATACATGCTAGGATCATAACCCCTAAAACTAAGAGTTGTGTTCCAAAGGAAAGCTTCTAATCTCACTATTGCAAATAATCAAATCCTAAATATTCATGCACATGTTAAGAATCTGCTAAAGACACATGCACAAGATTATCATCAAACCTAGTTACTAGAGAAGTGATCTAGCATACTAGTTCAACATTATTTATGGTGATGCTATCATGCTTGTGCTTGTGTATTAAACAATTCTACTCAGAGATTTATAACATGCTTTGAATATAAAGAAATATGTAATGCATAGTTAGAAAGAATTCGTACCTGAGATGTGCGAGTTGAGTCATCTTCAGAGAATGCTAGGATAGCCAGATAACCATAATCATCCTTCTCATCAGCAACTGATCCAGCTCACACCTTTCCTAAAATAGCATAAGAACTTGTTGTGATGTTTCTTTCAAAACATCCACTTGAATTTCAGACAAGCCCTATCATCCTTGTTTGTCGAGGCTTCAATATATATAGCAACCTTCTTTTGCTAAAGATACCAAAAATATTGTGTGCGCTGACCAACTCAGTTTTCAAACAGCCTGTTGAATTGAACCCTGAAGAGTCTCCACTTAAAACCAATAGATTCCATCTGAATCTGACATGACTAAACCTCTCAGACAGTGTTATGCTAATCCTTGAAGTTCTGTCCTCACATTCTTCAAAAGTGTTAACTTTCGTCGACTTGAGCTTCCTCAAATTCAGCAGTTACAAACTCTTCTGTTCAATCCTAAGGTTCTGACATAAATGCACGAAACTGATTTGGTGCGGTAGTAACTCGATAATTATATCCTTAAACCTCCACAGTTCTCTGTCTTTGGTTCAGTTGACTCTGGATGGATTTAGCATTGATACAATTCACTGTGTAATTGTATATCCCTGAATCACTGAGTTAGATTGAAATCCCTTGAAGATTCTTCTGCAAAAACTTCTCTTTTCCTACTACTAGTGGTGCCATTCAAAGTTGACATTCCGAGCCCTGGAAAGATGTTTCATTGCAGATGTAGCTAATTTCCATCCTGATCTGGTGATCTGATAATCAAGTCGGAGTAATTACTCAGATCAAGGCCTGAAGTACCTTCTTCAAAATTCACTGTCAGTAGTGTCCAATCAGTCTTCAATAGAATCTTCTTCGAATCACAATCAACTTTGTTGAACATAGAAAAACTGCTTCTAATAATCCTTTGAGAAATCAATTGGATTGGGTCATCAATGTACTTCCATTACCGGTTCTGAGAATCTGGTATTTGAAAGTCCGATGTTTGTCTTGTAATCTGTCAGCCTGATCTGTCTCAACTAAATGTCAATCTGATTTGTCTTGGAGTTGAATAATTAAAAAAGGTTAGGGGACACTTGATTATTTAAACTAAGTTTAAATTCTAAGAAAATAAAGTCAAAAAAATGTATAAAAATAAAAGAAAATAAAGTATAAAATAAACTTAGTTAAATCTATAAAGTAAATTTAATTATATTTAAAAAATAAATTTAAATAAATTCATAATAAACTGAATAAGTTTAGAATAAATTTATTTCAAATTCATTTAGTAAATATATTAAAATTTATTAGATAAATTTAATTTTTTAAAAATATTCAAGTGTCTCGTCTCCAATTAAATCATAGCTTCCAAAACAAACTAAATTGAACCCTTGAACTTGAACTTATATCCATAATCAGTTAAATCCTCTTAAATTTATATTTTATATTTTAACTTAAATTTAAATCATAAACTATACAAATTTAAATAATAAATTTATAAAAATTTATGATAAACTTGATAAAGTCTAAGAGTAAACTTTACAAGTCTGAAATAAATTTAAGCAAATTTATTAAATGAATTTAGTAAAGTTTAAAAGTAAATTTAATTAAGTTTATAAGATAAATTTAATTAATTCATAATAAACTCAATTAATAAGTTTAAAATAAATTAAGTCAAATTTATAAAATAAACTTTTTAAAATTTAAAGTATAAATTTATAAGTCCTGGTCCAAAGTTCAGTATCCGACAGATAATCCTTGCTTAGGCCTACGGACAAATTCAGCAACACAAACCGGAAGAACATTTCCCCTAATCAAATATCAAAAGCTAGGTTCTTGATTTTCCGTACGATAAGGATCCTGATTTGTATATCAATCAGCCTGGCTCTGATGCCAATTGATAGGTCCAAAGTATCGTAGAAGGGGGGGTTGAATACGATACTCACTACAATTTAAAATTCTTTCGAATCTTGCGGATAAATAAATTGCAGTCCTGTAATGGGTTTCGTGTTCCGGATATTTATTGGGTCGATTTCTGAGGATATGAAAATATTAAACCAACACACAATATTTTCCAAGGTATATCTGTATATTGATAAATACCTCGAAGGTGCTACAAATCCAAACCCGAAGGTTGGCTACAATGACCACTCCTCTAAATATTACAAGCCCTATCCACTACAAATATTTATGGTACAAAACTAGGCTAGGGTGTGTGTATATTTGAGAGAGTTTGTGCATAGCACTTGGCCATCCATCCCGGAGGATGATGTAAATTGTGAGAACCACAATCACATATTTATAGGCTTTCATAAACTAACCATGGTTAACGAGTTCGTCCTGGACGACTTGAGTTCGTCCTGGACGGATTCGATTTAACAAAATAAATCTAACTCCAAGAAACTCCATAGTGAATGTGCTCCCTTGTTCTCTCTCATCTCTTGGGGACGAACTTTGACTTGGTCAAAGTTTGCTCCTCAAGAGTGTGGATACTCCATTGTGATGTACTTAGAAAATTTTCTAAGTGAGGAAGAGCCTTTGACTTTTGGTCAAATGTTGCTCCTCACATAGCTTCCTTGTTCTCTCTCATCACTTGGGGACGAACTTTGACTTGGTCAAAGTTTGCTCCTCAAGAGTGCATTGTCTTCACTTGTGATGATACTTAGAGAATTTTCTAAGTGAGGAAGAGCTGTTGACTTTGGTCAAATGTTGCTCCTCACATAGCTTCCACCATAGTGTCTTTTGACTTAGTCAAAAGTTGCTCCACCATTGTAAAAGCTTTCCTTGTTATCACTCCTTTGACTGAGATTGACTTGAGTTTGCTCCTCTCCCAACTTAGCCAAATTAGCTCAAATCTTGAGTTGGCACAAATCATATATTATATATATTATATTATATTCATAATATTATATAAATATATGTATAAATAAAGATATACATATAAATATATATAAATAATATTTATACAAACATATAGTAATATATATATACATATATTTAAATATATTCTCATATATTCAAATATATATAATATACATATAATTATATGTAAATATGAATATAAATATATATATAGAGATATATATAATTACCTATAGATATAAATATACATATATTTATGCACATAATATAATATATATATACACTTAAATATATAAATGTTTATGTAAAATATAAATACATATACTATACATATATATTTATTTAAATATATATACATATAAATATACATATACATATGTTTAAGAACATATATACATATATATTATATATATTATATTTAATTAAATATACATATATATACATATATAATTATATTTGTACATATACAATATATAAGTGCACACATATATAAAATGTCACTTCCTGATATGGCTTTCTGTGGAAGCTTTGACATATGGCATTTGAGCAGTAAGCTTTGGCATAGCTGGCATTTGGCTTGGCTTGGCTGTGGAACAAATGACTTGATATGACTGGATCAATTCTTCGATCGATAAATACTTTGCAAAGCTCCGTATGTGCTGACGCTTAGTGCACTGGTCTGGTTCACAAGCGACTAACACTGAAGTTAAACATTGTACCGTCTTTGTCAGCAAACATTGATCAGTCGGTTCCGGGTTAGTTTATGCTTCAGTTTGTTGATTATAAATAACCAACCAAGATATATAGAAATATCTTGCTTCAGGGGTTGCACTGAAATCTTTCGAGTACTTGGACAACATCTTCATTGCTTCCACAATCTTGAATACTTCAATCTTTATTCTTCACTGAGGCATGAACATATTAATGAACTTCTTCCAGTGAACTTATTCCTTCAAGACTGTAGATGGCTTCTTCAACCTTTGTCTTCGTATCTTCCAATTCCGGTGCAGGCGTAGTGTTATTTACTTGTCCTGTTCTATTGTTGAGTTATCATCCCTATGTAACAGATAGGGTTGTCTTTACATTTAGACTTACAAATAGCCTCCCTTCTGAAACTTACTAACAGTAGGTTTGTATTATAGGAGGGGTTCTTCCGGAATCTCATGTTTCCAAACTTCTTGGCAAACAGTGATAGAGATTGATCTTCTAACTGTTCCAGCTCTTCCATTGTATAGAACTCTTCGTCACCACTGGTAGAAGCAGTCTGACCCATCTCAGGTACAACAAATTCCTGAGTAGTCTCAGAAGGAACAACAACATCCTTCTTCTTTTCTTCCAGTACAGGTGACTCAACAACTAGAGCTCTCGAATGGTTCTGTGTTTTACCCAGCCATATCTCTGTTTACTCTGAACTTGTTCCAGTTCATAAGTTTTCAAAACTCCGTAGAGTCTTTCCAGAGAAATCTCATTCAGGTCTCTGCTTTCCCTGATGGCAGTGATTCTGTGTTCCAGATGTTCAGGAAGGGTTAGAGAAACTTCATGTTGACCTCTTTCTTGTCGTAGAATTTCCCATTCAGATTTAAATTATTTATCAAATTATTAAGTCTGATAAATACTTCTGAAATCCCTTCACCGGGATGAGAACCAAACTGTTCATACTGAGCCATCAGTATCTCTTTCTTGTTTCCCTAACTTCCTCTGAGCCTTCATTGATAATCTCTAATGTATCCCAGATTGCTTGGCGTTCGTACAATTTACAACAGCATTGTACATTACTGGATTTAGAGATTCAACCAAGATTAGTTGAAGAGCATCATCTAAGTTCATCTGATCACTCTCTCGTCTGTGTACTCAGAAAGTTCTTTCGGAATGACCTGATGAGGTATCAACACACCATCCTCTTCGTGTGCTAATATGACCTTCATCGGAGTAGTAAACACCTTTGTCTAAAATCCCAATGTATTTTTCTGTTCGCAGTGCGGAGGAATAGGAACATGTGCCTCTTCCATAGGCCAAAGTGTTCCTGGCTGAACGGTGGGATTTTGATGCTACTGATCTTTTGTGTACTCATGTTTAAGGATTTGAAGTGAATAGTGTTTGGATGAGATTTGGATTTAAAATGAAGAAGTACTTACAAGACGAAGTTCGACGAACAAATCAAATTCTTAATGTTTATTTGACCAAAGAATATTTGATTTTAACTAGATACAGATGAACCACGACAGTGCACTTGTATCAGTTATTCAAATTGAAATTTGAAGTCAAGCAAACGTTGGTGGTTTGTCGCCCGACTGATCAAGCCGGCGTTTTTTAATGTTTAAGAAGACGGGACGCATTTCTACTGTTGAATGGGTGATTAAATATTTAATAGATATTATTTCACTCTCAACTAATTTAAATTAATTACGTAATTTATTTGTTAAATTAATTCATCTCGAATTAATTTAAATTATGATTTATATGATTTAAATTAATTAAAGGTGGATAATTTTCTCTTAAATTATATCACAATCAACCTTCAAATCATCCACTCAAGCTCAGCAAGCAATCTGAGATTGTCTTACCGAATTTCCAACTGCCAAGACATCTTAATTGTCTTGACCGAATGGTTCTAGCAAGGACAATTAGGAATTGTCTGCCCGACGAATGTTTGCCAAAGACTCAATCTTATATTGTCTGCCCGAGGAGGGAGAGATGAGAACAGACTTTTTTGCCAGACAATTAGGATTGTCTGCCGAGTAAAATTGTCTGCAAGACATTCGTGACTTCACACGACAACTCAAAGATTTTGACCGAAGTGTGCTCTGCCAAGACCATTGGCTTGTCTGGCCGAGCGAAACCACACTGCCAAGACAAATCAATTGGTGAACCGAACATAGTGTCTTTCTAGCCTAGATTGTCTTGTCTCCATGCTTTGCTTGATAGGCAATTTAACTTGCCCTTGCCCTAATGTCTAGATTGTCTTCACTTGCAATTGTTCTGTCTTTCAATGTCTACAGTACAATGCTTTGCTATATCTACTGGCATTGCCATCCTCATTTCAAGTGTTCATTCACTTTGTAATCAAAAGCATTGTGTACAGCTTTCCAATTTGTTCGTAATGCTGATCGTTTATATCCACAGTTTCTGTGCTTTGATAACCCGGCTTTTTAATCACTAATCTAGATATACCCTGTCGATATTTTATTCTAAAACTTTGTGGACATTAAATGAACCATCTAATTATATAACGACGTCAAAACATGTATATTAATTAACTTATAATCGATTAACACAAATCATATTCAATCAGTATTAACTTCCGCGCAGATTGGTACTGATTGTATTCACACCCCCCCGTCTACAATCATATCTGGACCTAACAATTGGTATCAGCGCGAGGTTGATACCATTTTCCGTATCAATCCTATACACACTCTGTAACGTCCAAATATTTTTATTCGAAATTAATTTTATTCCAAAATTAATTTGATTTAAATATTTTCTTTCAA